>NW_027143793.1:0-48238 GCF_026170545.1 Melanerpes formicivorus
TAACTTCTGGAGGCAGTCAAAATGAGCCTTAGAATTCTTCCCTACCTTATTCCTGTGCTGAGATACAGGCTGCTCCAACCTGCTGTAAAATGCTTGATTTCGAGAGTGAGCGAAACTAATGAAAACATTGTTGGGGTAAAACCTAAAGGGAAAGACCTAGCACCAAATCCAATTTGCCATCTGATCTAACTTCTGGAGGCAGTCAAAATGAGCCTTAGAATTCTTCCCTACCTTATTCCTGTGCTGAGATACAGGCTGCTCCAACCTGCTGTAAAATGCTTGATTTCGAGAGTGAGCGAAACTAATGAAAACATTGTTGGGGTAAAACCTAAAGGGAAAGACCTAGCACCAAATCCAATTTGCCATCTGATCTAACTTCTGGAGGCAGTCAAAATGAGCCTTAGAATTCTTCCCTACCTTATTCCTGTGCTGAGATACAGGCTGCTCCAACCTGCTGTAAAATGCTTGATTTCGAGAGTGAGCGAAACTAATGAAAACATTGTTGGGGTAAAACCTAAAGGGAAAGACCTAGCACCAAATCCAATTTGCCATCTGATCTAACTTCTGGAGGCAGTCAAAATGAGCCTTAGAATTCTTCCCTACCTTATTCCTGTGCTGAGATACAGGCTGCTCCAACCTGCTGTAAAATGCTTGATTTCGAGAGTGAGCGAAACTAATGAAAACATTGTTGGGGGTAAAACCTAAAGGGAAAGACCTAGCACCAAATACCATTTGCCATCTGATCTAACTTCTGGAGGCAGTCAAAATGAGCCTTAGAATTCTTCCCTACCTTATTCCTGTGCTGAGATACAGGCTGCTCCAACCTGCTGTAAAATGCTTGATTTCGAGAGTGAGCGAAACTAATGAAAACATTGTTGGGGTAAAACCTAAAGGGAAAGACCTAGCACCAAATCCAATTTGCCATCTGATCTAACTTCTGGAGGCAGTCAAAATGAGCCTTAGAATTCTTCCCTACCTTATTCCTGTGCTGAGATACAGGCTGCTCCAACCTGCTGTAAAATGCTTGATTTCGAGAGTGAGCGAAACTAATGAAAACATTGTTGGGGTAAAACCTAAAGGGAAAGACCTAGCACCAAATCCAATTTGCCATCTGATCTAACTTCTGGAGGCAGTCAAAATGACCCTTAGAATTCTTCCCTACCTTATTCCTGTGCTGAGATACAGGCTGCTCCAACCTGCTGTAAAATGCTTGATTTCGAGAGTGAGCGAAACTAATGAAAACATTGTTGGGGTAAAACCTAAAGGGAAAGACCTAGCACCAAATCCAATTTGCCATCTGATCTAACTTCTGGAGGCAGTCAAAATGAGCCTTAGAATTCTTCCCTACCTTATTCCTGTGCTGAGATACAGGCTGCTCCAACCTGCTGTAAAATGCTTGATTTCGAGAGTGAGCGAAACTAATGAAAACATTGTTGGGGTAAAACCTAAAGGGAAAGACCTAGCACCAAATCCAATTTGCCATCTGATCTAACTTCTGGAGGGCAGTCAAAATGAGCCTTAGAATTCTTCCCTACCTTATTCCTGTGCTGAGATACAGGCTGCTCCAACCTGCTGTAAAATGCTTGATTTCGAGAGTGAGCGAAACTAATGAAAACATTGTTGGGGTAAAAACCTAAAGGGAAAGACCTAGCACCAAATCCAATTTGCCATCTGATCTAACTTCTGGAGGCAGTCAAAATGAGCCTTAGAATTCTTCCCTACCTTATTCCTGTGCTGAGATACAGGCTGCTCCAACCTGCTGTAAAATGCTTGATTTCGAGAGTGAGCGAAACTAATGAAAACATTGTTGGGGTAAAACCTAAAGGGAAAGACCTAGCACCAAATCCAATTTGCCATCTGATCTAACTTCTGGAGGCAGTCAAAATGATCCTTAGAATTCTTCCCTACCTTATTCCTGTGCTGAGATACAGGCTGCTCCAACCTGCTGTAAAATGCTTGATTTCGAGAGTGAGCGAAATTAATGAAAACATTGTTGGGGTAAAACCTAAAGGGAAAGACCTAGCACCAAATCCAATTTGCCATCTGATCTAACTTCTGGAGGCAGTCAAAATGAGCCTTAGAATTCTTCCCTACCTTATTCCTGTGCTGAGATACAGGCTGCTCCAACCTGCTGTAAAATGCTTGATTTCGAGAGTGAGCGAAACTAATGAAAACATTGTTGGGGTAAAACCTAAAGGGAAAGACCTAGCACCAAATCCAATTTGCCATCTGATCTAACTTCTGGAGGCAGTCAAAATGAGCCTTAGAATTCTTCCCTACCTTATTCCTGTGCTGAGATACAGGCTGCTCCAACCTGCTGTAAAATGCTTGATTCGAGAGTGAGCGAAACTAATGAAAACATTGTTGGGGTAAAACCTAAAGGGAAAGACCTAGCACCAAATCCAATTTGCCATCTGATCTAACTTCTGGAGGCAGTCAAAATGATCCTTAGAATTCTTCCCTACCTTATTCCTGTGCTGAGATACAGGCTGCTCCAACCTGCTGTAAAATGCTTGATTTCGAGAGTGAGCGAAACTAATGAAAACATTGTTGGGGTAAAACCTAAAGGGAAAGACCTAGCACCAAATCCAATTTGCCATCTGATCTAACTTCTGGAGGGCAGTCAAAATGATCCTTAGAATTCTTCCCTACCTTATTCCTGTGCTGAGATACAGGCTGCTCCAACCTGCTGTAAAATGCTTGATTTGAGAGTGAGCGAAACTAATGAAAACATTGTTGGGGTAAAACCTAAAGGGAAAGACCTAGCACCAAATCCAATTTGCCATCTGATCTAACTTCTGGAGGCAGTCAAAATGAGCCTTAGAATTCTTCCCTACCTTATTCCTGTGCTGAGATACAGGCTGCTCCAACCTGCTGTAAAATGCTTGATTTCGAGAGTGAGCGAAACTAATGAAAACATTGTTGGGGTAAAACCTAAAGGGAAAGACCTAGCACCAAATCCAATTTGCCATCTGATCTAACTTCTGGAGGCAGTCAAAATGAGCCTTAGAATTCTTCCTACCTTATTCCTGTGCTGAGATACAGGCTGCTCCAACCTGCTGTAAAATGCTTGATTTCGAGAGTGAGCGAAACTAATGAAAACATTGTTGGGGTAAAACCTAAAGGGAAAGACCTAGCACCAAATCCAATTTGCCATCTGATCTAACTTCTGGAGGCAGTCAAAATGAGCCTTAGAATTCTTCCCTACCTTATTCCTGTGCTGAGATACAGGCTGCTCCAACCTGCTGTAAAATGCTTGATTTCGAGAGTGAGCGAAACTAATGAAAACATTGTTGGGGTAAAACCTAAAGGGAAAGACCTAGCACCAAATCCAATTTGCCATCTGATCTAACTTCTGGAGGCAGTCAAAATGAGCCTTAGAATTCTTCCCCTACCTTATTCCTGTGCTGAGATACAGGCTGCTCCAACCTGCTGTAAAATGCTTGATTTCGAGAGTGAGCGAAACTAATGAAAACATTGTTGGGGTAAAACCTAAAGGGAAAGACCTAGCACCAAATCCAATTTGCCATCTGATCTAACTTCTGGAGGCAGTCAAAATGATCCTTAGAATTCTTCCCTACCTTATTCCTGTGCTGAGATACAGGCTGCTCCAACCTGCTGTAAAATGCTTGATTTCGAGAGTGAGCGAAACTAATGAAAACATTGTTGGGGTAAAACCTAAAGGGAAAGACCTAGCACCAAATCCAATTTGCCATCTGATCTAACTTCTGGAGGCAGTCAAAATGATCCTTAGAATTCTTCCCTACCTTATTCCTGTGCTGAGATACAGGCTGCTCCAACCTGCTGTAAAAATGCTTGATTTCGAGAGTGAGCGAAACTAATGAAAACATTGTTGGGGTAAAACCTAAAGGGAAAGACCTAGCACCAAATCCAATTTGCCATCTGATCTAACTTCTGGAGGCAGTCAAAATGATCCTTAGAATTCTTCCCTACCTTATTCCTGTGCTGAGATACAGGCTGCTCCAACCTGCTGTAAAATGCTTGATTTCGAGAGTGAGCGAAACTAATGAAAACATTGTTGGGGTAAAACCTAAAGGGAAAGACCTAGCACCAAATCCAATTTGCCATCTGATCTAACTTCTGGAGGCAGTCAAAATGAGCCTTAGAATTCTTCCCTACCTTATTCCTGTGCTGAGATACAGGCTGCTCCAACCTGCTGTAAAATGCTTGATTTCGAGAGTGAGCGAAACTAATGAAAACATTGTTGGGGTAAAACCTAAAGGGAAAGACCTAGCACCAAATCCAATTTGCCATCTGATCTAACTTCTGGAGGCAGTCAAAATGAGCCTTAGAATTCTTCCCTACCTTATTCCTGTGCTGAGATACAGGCTGCTCCAACCTGCTGTAAAATGCTTGATTTCGAGAGTGAGCGAAACTAATGAAAACATTGTTGGGGTAAAACCTAAAGGGAAAGACCTAGCACCAAATCCAATTTGCCATCTGATCTAACTTCTGGAGGCAGTCAAAATGATCCTTAGAATTCTTCCCTACCTTATTCCTGTGCTGAGATACAGGCTGCTCCAACCTGCTGTAAAATGCTTGATTTCGAGAGTGAGCGAAACTAATGAAAACATTGTTGGGGTAAAAACCTAAAGGGAAAGACCTAGCACCAAATCCAATTTGCCATCTGATCTAACTTCTGGAGGCAGTCAAAATGATCCTTAGAATTCTTCCCTACCTTATTCCTGTGCTGAGATACAGGCTGCTCCAACCTGCTGTAAAATGCTTGATTTCGAGAGTGAGCGAAACTAATGAAAACATTGTTGGGGTAAAACCTAAAGGGAAAGACCTAGCACCAAATCCAATTTGCCATCTGATCTAACTTCTGGAGGCAGTCAAAATGATCCTTAGAATTCTTCCCTACCTTATTCCTGTGCTGAGATACAGGCTGCTCCAACCTGCTGTAAAATGCTTGATTTCGAGAGTGAAGCGAAACTAATGAAAACATTGTTGGGGTAAAACCTAAAGGGAAAGACCTAGCACCAAATCCCAATTTGCCATCTGATCTAACTTCTGGAGGCAGTCAAAATGAGCCTTAGAATTCTTCCCTACCTTATTCCTGTGCTGAGATACAGGCTGCTCCAACCTGCTGTAAAATGCTTGATTTCGAGAGTGAGCGAAACTAATGAAAACATTGTTGGGGTAAAACCTAAAGGGAAAGACCTAGCACCAAATCCAATTTGCCATCTGATCTAACTTCTGGAGGCAGTCAAAATGAGCCTTAGAATTCTTCCCTACCTTATTCCTGTGCTGAGATACAGGCTGCTCCAACCTGCTGTAAAATGCTTGATTTCGAGAGTGAGCGAAACTAATGAAAACATTGTTGGGGTAAAACCTAAAGGGAAAGACCTAGCACCAAATCCAATTTGCCATCTGATCTAACTTCTGGAGGCAGTCAAAATGAGCCTTAGAATTCTTCCCTACCTTATTCCTGTGCTGAGATACAGGCTGCTCCAACCTGCTGTAAAATGCTTGATTTCGAGAGTGAGCGAAACTAATGAAAACATTGTTGGGGTAAAACCTAAAGGGAAAGACCTAGCACCAAATCCAATTTGCCATCTGATCTAACTTCTGGAGGCAGTCAAAATGACCCTTAGAATTCTTCCCTACCTTATTCCTGTGCTGAGATACAGGCTGCTCCAACCTGCTGTAAAATGCTTGATTTCGAGAGTGAGCGAAACTAATGAAAACATTGTTGGGGTAAAACCTAAAGGGAAAGACCTAGCACCAAATCCAATTTGCCATCTGATCTAACTTCTGGAGGCAGTCAAAATGAGCCTTAGAATTCTTCCCTACCTTATTCCTGTGCTGAGATACAGGCTGCTCCAACCTGCTGTAAAATGCTTGATTTCGAGAGTGAGCGAAACTAATGAAAACATTGTTGGGGTAAAACCTAAAGGGAAAGACCTAGCACCAAATCCAATTTGCCATCTGATCTAACTTCTGGAGGCAGTCAAAATGATCCTTAGAATTCTTCCCTACCTTATTCCTGTGCTGAGATACAGGCTGCTCCAACCTGCTGTAAAATGCTTGATTTCGAGAGTGAGCGAAACTAATGAAAACATTGTTGGGGTAAAACCTAAAGGGAAAGACCTAGCACCAAATCCAATTTGCCATCTGATCTAACTTCTGGAGGCAGTCAAAATGATCCTTAGAATTCTTCCCTACCTTATTCCTGTGCTGAGATACAGGCTGCTCCAACCTGCTGTAAAATGCTTGATATCGAGAGGTGAGCGAAACTAATGAAAACATTGTTGGGGTAAAACCTAAAGGGAAAGACCTAGCACCAAATCCAATTTGCCATCTGATCTAACTTCTGGAGGCAGTCAAAAATGAGCCTTAGAATTCTTCCCTACCTTATTCCTGTGCTGAGATACAGGCTGCTCCAACCTGCTGTAAAATGCTTGATTTCGAGAGTGAGCGAAACTAATGAAAACATTGTTGGGGTAAAACCTAAAGGGAAAGACCTAGCACCAAATCCAATTTGCCATCTGATCTAACTTCTGGAGGCAGTCAAAATGATCCTTAGAATTCTTCCCTACCTTATTCCTGTGCTGAGATACAGGCTGCTCCAACCTGCTGTAAAATGCTTGATATCGAGAGTGAGCGAAACTAATGAAAACATTGTTGGGGTAAAACCTAAAGGGAAAGACCTAGCACCAAATCCAATTTGCCATCTGATCTAACTTCTGGAGGCAGTCAAAATGAGCCTTAGAATTCTTCCCTACCTTATTCCTGTGCTGAGATACAGGCTGCTCCAACCTGCTGTAAAATGCTTGATTTCGAGAGTGAGCGAAACTAATGAAAACATTGTTGGGGTAAAACCTAAAGGGAAAGACCTAGCACCAAATCCAATTTGCCATCTGCTCTAACTTCTGGAGGCAGTCAAAATGATCCTTAGAATTCTTCCCTACCTTATTCCTGTGCTGAGATACAGGCTGCTCCCAACCTGCTGTAAAATGCTTGATTTCGAGAGTGAGCGAAACTAATGAAAACATTGTTGGGGTAAAACCTAAAGGGAAAGACCTAGCACCAAATCCAATTTGCCATCTGATCTAACTTCTGGAGGCAGTCAAAATGATCCTTAGAATTCTTCCCTACCTTATTCCTGTGCTGAGATACAGGCTGCTCCAACCTGCTGTAAAATGCTTGATTTCGAGAGTGAGCGAAACTAATGAAAACATTGTTGGGGTAAAACCTAAAGGGAAAGACCTAGCACCAAATCCAATTTGCCATCTGATCTAACTTCTGGAGGCAGTCAAAATGATCCTTAGAATTCTTCCCTACCTTATTCCTGTGCTGAGATACAGGCTGCTCCAACCTGCTGTAAAATGCTTGATTTCGAGAGTGAGCGAAACTAATGAAAACATTGTTGGGGTAAAACCTAAAGGGAAAGACCTAGCACCAAATCCAATTTGCCATCTGATCTAACTTCTGGAGGCAGTCAAAAATGAGCCTTAGAATTCTTCCCTACCTTATTCCTGTGCTGAGATACAGGCTGCTCCAACCTGCTGTAAAATGCTTGATTTCGAGAGTGAGCGAAACTAATGAAAACATTGTTGGGGTAAAACCTAAAGGGAAAGACCTAGCACCAAATCCAATTTGCCATCTGCTCTAACTTCTGGAGGCAGTCAAAATGATCCTTAGAATTCTTCCCTACCTTATTCCTGTGCTGAGATACAGGCTGCTCCAACCTGCTGTAAAATGCTTGATTTCGAGAGTGAGCGAAACTAATGAAAACATTGTTGGGGTAAAACCTAAAGGGAAAGACCTAGCACCAAATCCAATTTGCCATCTGATCTAACTTCTGGAGGCAGTCAAAATGAGCCTTAGAATTCTTCCCTACCTTATTCCTGTGCTGAGATACAGGCTGCTCCAACCTGCTGTAAAATGCTTGATTTCGAGAGTGAGCGAAACTAATGAAAACATTGTTGGGGTAAAACCTAAAGGGAAAGACCTAGCACCAAATCCAATTTGCCATCTGATCTAACTTCTGGAGGCAGTCAAAATGATCCTTAGAATTCTTCCCTACCTTATTCCTGTGCTGAGATACAGGCTGCTCCAACCTGCTGTAAAATGCTTGATTTCGAGAGTGAGCGAAACTAATGAAAACATTGTTGGGGTAAAACCTAAAGGGAAAGACCTAGCACCAAATCCAATTTGCCATCTGATCTAACTTCTGGAGGCAGTCAAAATGATCCTTAGAATTCTTCCCTACCTTATTCCTTGTGCTGAGATACAGGCTGCTCCAACCTGCTGTAAAATGCTTGATTTCGAGAGTGAGCGAAACTAATGAAAACATTGTTGGGGTAAAACCTAAAGGGAAAGACCTAGCACCAAATCCAATTTGCCATCTGATCTAACTTCTGGAGGCAGTCAAAATGATCCTTAGAATTCTTCCCTACCTTATTCCTGTGCTGAGATACAGGCTGCTCCAACCTGCTGTAAAATGCTTGATTTCGAGAGTGAGCGAAACTAATGAAAACATTGTTGGGGTAAAACCTAAGGGAAAGACCTAGCACCAAATACCATTTGCCATCTGATCTAACTTCTGGAGGCAGTCAAAATGAGCCTTAGAATTCTTCCCTACCTTATTCCTGTGCTGAGATACAGGCTGCTCCAACCTGCTGTAAAATGCTTGATTTCGAGAGTGAGCGAAACTAATGAAAACATTGTTGGGGGTAAAACCTAAAGGGAAAGACCTAGCACCAAATCCAATTTGCCATCTGATCTAACTTCTGGAGGCAGTCAAAATGAGCCTTAGAATTCTTCCCTACCTTATTCCTGTGCTGAGATACAGGCTGCTCCAACCTGCTGTAAAATGCTTGATTTCGAGAGTGAGCGAAACTAATGAAAACATTGTTGGGGTAAAACCTAAAGGGAAAGACCTAGCACCAAATCCAATTTGCCATCTGATCTAACTTCTGGAGGCAGTCAAAATGAGCCTTAGAATTCTTCCCTACCTTATTCCTGTGCTGAGATACAGGCTGCTCCAACCTGCTGTAAAATGCTTGATTTCGAGAGTGAGCGAAACTAATGAAAACATTGTTGGGGTAAAACCTAAAGGGAAAGACCTAGCACCAAATCCAATTTGTCATCTGATCTAACTTCTGGAGGCAGTCAAAATGATCCTTAGAATTCTTCCCTACCTTATTCCTGTGCTGAGATACAGGCTGCTCCAACCTGCTGTAAAATGCTTGATTTCGAGAGTGAGCGAAACTAATGAAAACATTGTTGGGGTAAAACCTAAAGGGAAAGACCTAGCACCAAATCCAATTTGCCATCTGATCTAACTTCTGGAGGCAGTCAAAATGAGCCTTTAGAATTCTTCCCTACCTTATTCCTGTGCTGAGATACAGGCTGCTCCAACCTGCTGTAAAATGCTTGATTTCGAGAGTGAGCGAAACTAATGAAAACATTGTTGGGGTAAAACCTAAAGGGAAAGACCTAGCACCAAATCCAATTTGCCATCTGATCTAACTTCTGGAGGCAGTCAAAATGAGCCTTAGAATTCTTCCCTACCTTATTCCTGTGCTGAGATACAGGCTGCTCCAACCTGCTGTAAAATGCTTGATTTCGAGAGTGAGCGAAACTAATGAAAACATTGTTGGGGTAAAACCTAAAGGGGAAAGACCTAGCACCAAATCCAATTTGCCATCTGATCTAACTTCTGGAGGCAGTCAAATGATCCTTAGAATTCTTCCCTACCTTATTCCTGTGCTGAGATACAGGCTGCTCCAACCTGCTGTAAAATGCTTGATTTCGAGAGTGAGCGAAACTAATGAAAACATTGTTGGGGTAAAACCTAAAGGGAAAGACCTAGCACCAAATCCAATTTGCCATCTGATCTAACTTCTGGAGGCAGTCAAAATGATCCTTAGAATTCTTCCTACCTTATTCCTGTGCTGAGATACAGGCTGCTCCAACCTGCTGTAAAATGCTTGATTTCGAGAGTGAGCGAAACTAATGAAAACATTGTTGGGGTAAAACCTAAAGGGAAAGACCTAGCACCAAATCCAATTTGCCATCTGATCTAACTTCTGGAGGCAGTCAAAATGATCCTTAGAATTCTTCCCTACCTTATTCCTGTGCTGAGATACAGGCTGCTCCAACCTGCTGTAAAATGCTTGATTTCGAGAGTGAGCGAAACTAATGAAAACATTGTTGGGGTAAAACCTAAAGGGAAAGACCTAGCACCAAATACCATTTGCCATCTGATCTAACTTCTGGAGGCAGTCAAAATGAGCCTTAGAATTCTTCCCTACCTTATTCCTGTGCTGAGATACAGGCTGCTCCAACCTGCTGTAAAATGCTTGATTTCGAGAGTGAGCGAAACTAATGAAAACATTGTTGGGGTAAAACCTAAAGGGAAAGACCTAGCACCAAATCCAATTTGCCATCTGATCTAACTTCTGGAGGCAGTCAAAATGAGCCTTAGAATTCTTCCCTACCTTATTCCTGTGCTGAGATACAGGCTGCTCCAACCTGCTGTAAAATGCTTGATTTCGAGAGTGAGCGAAACTAATGAAAACATTGTTGGGGTAAAACCTAAAGGGAAAGACCTAGCACCAAATCCAATTTGCCATCTGATCTAACTTCTGGAGGCAGTCAAAATGAGCCTTAGAATTCTTCCCTACCTTATTCCTGTGCTGAGATACAGGCTGCTCCAACCTGCTGTAAAATGCTTGATTTCGAGAGTGAGCGAAACTAATGAAAACATTGTTGGGGGTAAAACCTAAAGGGAAAGACCTAGCACCAAATCCAATTTGCCATCTGATCTAACTTCTGGAGGCAGTCAAAATGAGCCTTAGAATTCTTCCCTACCTTATTCCTGTGCTGAGATACAGGCTGCTCCAACCTGCTGTAAAATGCTTGATTTCGAGAGTGAGCGAAACTAATGAAAACATTGTTGGGGGTAAAACCTAAAGGGAAAGACCTAGCACCAAATACCATTTGCCATCTGATCTAACTTCTGGAGGCAGTCAAAATGAGCCTTAGAATTCTTCCCTACCTTATTCCCTGTGCTGAGATACAGGCTGCTCCAACCTGCTGTAAAATGCTTGATTTCGAGAGTGAGCGAAACTAATGAAAACATTGTTGGGGTAAAACCTAAAGGGAAAGACCTAGCACCAAATCCAATTTGCCATCTGATCTAACTTCTGGAGGCAGTCAAAATGAGCCTTAGAATTCTTCCCTACCTTATTCCTGTGCTGAGATACAGGCTGCTCCAACCTGCTGTAAAATGCTTGATTTCGAGAGTGAGCGAAACTAATGAAAACATTGTTGGGGTAAAACCTAAAGGGAAAGACCTAGCACCAAATCCAATTTGCCATCTGATCTAACTTCTGGAGGCAGTCAAAATGAGCCTTAGAATTCTTCCCTACCTTATTCCTGTGCTGAGATACAGGCTGCTCCAACCTGCTGTAAAATGCTTGATTTCGAGAGTGAGCGAAACTAATGAAAACATTGTTGGGGTAAAACCTAAAGGGAAAGACCTAGCACCAAATCCAATTTGCCATCTGATCTAACTTCTGGAGGCAGTCAAAATGATCCTTAGAATTCTTCCCTACCTTATTCCTGTGCTGAGATACAGGCTGCTCCAACCTGCTGTAAAATGCTTGATTTCGAGAGTGAGCGAAACTAATGAAAACATTGTTGGGGTAAAACCTAAAGGGAAAGACCTAGCACCAAATCCAATTTGCCATCTGATCTAACTTCTGGAGGCAGTCAAAATGAGCCTTAGAATTCTTCCCTACCTTATTCCTGTGCTGAGATACAGGCTGCTCCAACCTGCTGTAAAATGCTTGATTTCGAGAGTGAGCGAAACTAATGAAAATATTGTTGGGGTAAAACCTAAAGGGAAAGACCTAGCACCAAATCCAATTTGCCATCTGATCTAACTTCTGGAGGCAGTCAAAATGATCCTTAGAATTCTTCCCTACCTTATTCCTGTGCTGAGATACAGGCTGCTCCAACCTGCTGTAAAATGCTTGATTTCGAGAGTGAGCGAAACTAATGAAAACATTGTTGGGGTAAAACCTAAAGGGAAAGACCTAGCACCAAATCCAATTTGCCATCTGATCTAACTTCTGGAGGCAGTCAAAATGATCCTTAGAATTCTTCCCTACCTTATTCCTGTGCTGAGATACAGGCTGCTCCAACCTGCTGTAAAATGCTTGATTTCGAGAGTGAGCGAAACTAATGAAAACATTGTTGGGGTAAAACCTAAAGGGAAAGACCTAGCACCAAATCCAATTTGCCATCTGATCTAACTTCTGGAGGCAGTCAAAATGAGCCTTAGAATTCTTCCCTACCTTATTCCTGTGCTGAGATACAGGCTGCTCCAACCTGCTGTAAAATGCTTGATTTCGAGAGTGAGCGAAACTAATGAAAACATTGTTGGGGTAAAACCTAAAGGGAAAGACCTAGCACCAAATCCAATTTGCCATCTGATCTAACTTCTGGAGGCAGTCAAAATGATCCTGAGAGTTCTTCCCTACCTTATTCCTGTGCTGAGATACAGGCTGCTCCAACCTGCTGTAAAATGCTTGATTTCGAGAGTGAGCGAAACTAATGAAAACATTGTTGGGGTAAAACCTAAAGGGAAAGACCTAGCACCAAATCCAATTTGCCATCTGATCTAACTTCTGGAGGCAGTCAAAATGAGCCTTAGAATTCTTCCCTACCTTATTCCTGTGCTGAGATACAGGCTGCTCCAACCTGCTGTAAAATGCTTGATTTCGAGAGTGAGCGAAACTAATGAAAACATTGTTGGGGTAAAACCTAAAGGGAAAGACCTAGCACCAAATCCAATTTGCCATCTGATCTAACTTCTGGAGGCAGTCAAAATGAGCCTTAGAATTCTTCCCTACCTTATTCCTGTGCTGAGATACAGGCTGCTCCAACCTGCTGTAAAATGCTTGATTTCGAGAGTGAGCGAAACTAATGAAAACATTGTTGGGGTAAAACCTAAAGGGAAAGACCTAGCACCAAATCCAATTTGCCATCTGATCTAACTTCTGGAGGCAGTCAAAATGAGCCTTAGAATTCTTCCCTACCTTATTCCTGTGCTGAGATACAGGCTGCTCCAACCTGCTGTAAAATGCTTGATTTCGAGAGTGAGCGAAACTAATGAAAACATTGTTGGGGTAAAACCTAAAGGGAAAGACCTAGCACCAAATCCAATTTGCCATCTGATCTAACTTCTGGAGGCAGTCAAAATGATCCTTAGAATTCTTCCCTACCTTATTCCTGTGCTGAGATACAGGCTGCTCCAACCTGCTGTAAAATGCTTGATTTCGAGAGTGAGCGAAACTAATGAAAACATTGTTGGGGTAAAACCTAAAGGGAAAGACCTAGCACCAAATCCAATTTGCCATCTGATCTAACTTCTGGAGGCAGTCAAAATGAGCCTTAGAATTCTTCCCTACCTTATTCCTGTGCTGAGATACAGGCTGCTCCAACCTGCTGTAAAATGCTTGATTTCGAGAGTGAGCGAAACTAATGAAAACATTGTTGGGGTAAAACCTAAAGGGAAAGACCTAGCACCAAATCCAATTTGCCATCTGATCTAACTTCTGGAGGCAGTCAAAGATCCTTAGAATTCTTCCCTACCTTATTCCTGTGCTGAGATACAGGCTGCTCCAACCTGCTGTAAAATGCTTGATTTCGAGATGTGAGCGAAACTAATGAAAACATTGTTGGGGTAAAACCTAAAGGGAAAGACCTAGCACCAAATCCAATTTGCCATCTGATCTAACTTCTGGAGGCAGTCAAAATGATCCTTAGAATTCTTCCCTACCTTATTCCTGTGCTGAGATACAGGCTGCTCCAACCTGCTGTAAAATGCTTGATTTCGAGAGTGAGCGAAACTAATGAAAACATTGTTGGGGTAAAACCTAAAGGGAAAGACCTAGCACCAAATCCAATTTGCCATCTGATCTAACTTCTGGAGGCAGTCAAAATGAGCCTTAGAATTCTTCCCCTACCTTATTCCTGTGCTGAGATACAGGCTGCTCCAACCTGCTGTAAAATGCTTGATTTCGAGAGTGAGCGAAACTAATGAAAACATTGTTGGGGTAAAACCTAAAGGGAAAGACCTAGCACCAAATCCAATTTGCCATCTGATCTAACTTCTGGAGGCAGTCAAAATGATCCTTAGAATTCTTCCCTACCTTATTCCTGTGCTGAGATACAGGCTGCTCCAACCTGCTGTAAAATGCTTGATTTCGAGAGTGAGCGAAACTAATGAAAACATTGTTGGGGTAAAACCTAAAGGGAAAGACCTAGCACCAAATCCAATTTGCCATCTGATCTAACTTCTGGAGGCAGTCAAAATGAGCCTTAGAATTCTTCCCTACCTTATTCCTGTGCTGAGATACAGGCTGCTCCAACCTGCTGTAAAATGCTTGATTTCGAGAGTGAGCGAAACTAATGAAAACATTGTTGGGGTAAAACCTAAAGGGAAAGACCTAGCACCAAATCCAATTTGCCATCTGATCTAACTTCTGGAGGCAGTCAAAATGATCCTTAGAATTCTTCCCTACCTTATTCCTGTGCTGAGATACAGGCTGCTCCAACCTGCTGTAAAATGCTTGATTTCGAGAGTGAGCGAAACTAATGAAAACATTGTTGGGGTAAAACCTAAAGGGAAAGACCTAGCACCAAATCCAATTTGCCATCTGATCTAACTTCTGGAGGCAGTCAAAATGATCCTTAGAATTCTTCCCTACCTTATTCCTGTGCTGAGATACAGGCTGCTCCAACCTGCTGTAAAATGCTTGATTTCGAGAGTGAGCGAAACTAATGAAAACATTGTTGGGGTAAAACCTAAAGGGAAAGACCTAGCACCAAATCCAATTTGCCATCTGATCTAACTTCTGGAGGCAGTCAAAATGAGCCTTAGAATTCTTCCCTACCTTATTCCTGTGCTGAGATACAGGCTGCTCCAACCTGCTGTAAAATGCTTGATTTCGAGAGTGAGCGAAACTAATGAAAACATTGTTGGGGTAAAACCTAAAGGGAAAGACCTAGCACCAAATCCAATTTGCCATCTGATCTAACTTCTGGAGGCAGTCAAAATGATCCTGAGAGTTCTTCCCTACCTTATTCCTGTGCTGAGATACAGGCTGCTCCAACCTGCTGTAAAATGCTTGATTTCGAGAGTGAGCGAAACTAATGAAAACATTGTTGGGGTAAAACCTAAAGGGAAAGACCTAGCACCAAATCCAATTTGCCATCTGATCTAACTTCTGGAGGCAGTCAAAATGAGCCTTAGAATTCTTCCCTACCTTATTCCTGTGCTGAGATACAGGCTGCTCCAACCTGCTGTAAAATGCTTGATTTCGAGAGTGAGCGAAACTAATGAAAACATTGTTGGGGTAAAACCTAAAGGGAAAGACCTAGCACCAAATCCAATTTGCCATCTGATCTAACTTCTGGAGGCAGTCAAAATGATCCTTAGAATTCTTCCCTACCTTATTCCTGTGCTGAGATACAGGCTGCTCCAACCTGCTGTAAAATGCTTGATTTCGAGAGTGAGCGAAACTAATGAAAACATTGTTGGGGTAAAACCTAAAGGGAAAGACCTAGCACCAAATCCAATTTGCCATCTGATCTAACTTCTGGAGGCAGTCAAAATGAGCCTTAGAATTCTTCCCTACCTTATTCCTGTGCTGAGATACAGGCTGCTCCAACCTGCTGTAAAATGCTTGATTTCGAGAGTGAGCGAAACTAATGAAAACATTGTTGGGGTAAAACCTAAAGGGAAAGACCTAGCACCAAATCCAATTTGCCATCTGATCTAACTTCTGGAGGCAGTCAAAATGATCCTTAGAATTCTTCCCTACCTTATTCCTGTGCTGAGATACAGGCTGCTCCAACCTGCTGTAAAATGCTTGATTTCGAGAGTGAGCGAAACTAATGAAAACATTGTTGGGGTAAAACCTAAAGGGAAAGACCTAGCACCAAATCCAATTTGCCATCTGATCTAACTTCTGGAGGCAGTCAAAATGAGCCTTAGAATTCTTCCCTACCTTATTCCTGTGCTGAGATACAGGCTGCTCCAACCTGCTGTAAAATGCTTGATTTCGAGAGTGAGCGAAACTAATGAAAACATTGTTGGGGTAAAACCTAAAGGGAAAGACCTAGCACCAAATCCAATTTGCCATCTGATCTAACTTCTGGAGGCAGTCAAAATGATCCTTAGAATTCTTCCCTACCTTATTCCTGTGCTGAGATACAGGCTGCTCCAACCTGCTGTAAAATGCTTGATTTCGAGAGTGAGCGAAACTAATGAAAACATTGTTGGGGTAAAACCTAAAGGGAAAGACCTAGCACCAAATCCAATTTGCCATCTGATCTAACTTCTGGAGGCAGTCAAAATGATCCTTAGAATTCTTCCCTACCTTATTCCTGTGCTGAGATACAGGCTGCTCCAACCTGCTGTAAAATGCTTGATTTCGAGAGTGAGCGAAACTAATGAAAACATTGTTGGGGTAAAACCTAAAGGGAAAGACCTAGCACCAAATCCAATTTGCCATCTGATCTAACTTCTGGAGGCAGTCAAAATGAGCCTTAGAATTCTTCCCTACCTTATTCCTGTGCTGAGATACAGGCTGCTCCAACCTGCTGTAAAATGCTTGATTTCGAGAGTGAGCGAAACTAATGAAAACATTGTTGGGGTAAAACCTAAAGGGAAAGACCTAGCACCAAATCCAATTTGCCATCTGATCTAACTTCTGGAGGCAGTCAAAATGATCCTGAGAGTTCTTCCCTACCTTATTCCTGTGCTGAGATACAGGCTGCTCCAACCTGCTGTAAAATGCTTGATTTCGAGAGTGAGCGAAACTAATGAAAACATTGTTGGGGTAAAACCTAAAGGGAAAGACCTAGCACCAAATCCAATTTGCCATCTGATCTAACTTCTGGAGGCAGTCAAAATGAGCCTTAGAATTCTTCCCTACCTTATTCCTGTGCTGAGATACAGGCTGCTCCAACCTGCTGTAAAATGCTTGATTTCGAGAGTGAGCGAAACTAATGAAAACATTGTTGGGGTAAAACCTAAAGGGAAAGACCTAGCACCAAATCCAATTTGCCATCTGATCTAACTTCTGGAGGCAGTCAAAATGAGCCTTAGAATTCTTCCCTACCTTATTCCTGTGCTGAGATACAGGCTGCTCCAACCTGCTGTAAAATGCTTGATTTCGAGAGTGAGCGAAACTAATGAAAACATTGTTGGGGTAAAACCTAAAGGGAAAGACCTAGCACCAAATCCAATTTGCCATCTGATCTAACTTCTGGAGGCAGTCAAAATGAGCCTTAGAATTCTTCCCTACCTTATTCCTGTGCTGAGATACAGGCTGCTCCAACCTGCTGTAAAATGCTTGATTTCGAGAGTGAGCGAAACTAATGAAAACATTGTTGGGGTAAAACCTAAAGGGAAAGACCTAGCACCAAATCCAATTTGCCATCTGATCTAACTTCTGGAGGCAGTCAAAATGATCCTTAGAATTCTTCCCTACCTTATTCCTGTGCTGAGATACAGGCTGCTCCAACCTGCTGTAAAATGCTTGATTTCGAGAGTGAGCGAAACTAATGAAAACATTGTTGGGGTAAAACCTAAAGGGAAAGACCTAGCACCAAATCCAATTTGCCATCTGATCTAACTTCTGGAGGCAGTCAAAATGAGCCTTAGAATTCTTCCCTACCTTATTCCTGTGCTGAGATACAGGCTGCTCCAACCTGCTGTAAAATGCTTGATTTCGAGAGTGAGCGAAACTAATGAAAACATTGTTGGGGTAAAACCTAAAGGGAAAGACCTAGCACCAAATCCAATTTGCCATCTGATCTAACTTCTGGAGGCAGTCAAAATGATCCTTAGAATTCTTCCCTACCTTATTCCTGTGCTGAGATACAGGCTGCTCCAACCTGCTGTAAAATGCTTGATTTCGAGAGTGAGCGAAACTAATGAAAACATTGTTGGGGTAAAACCTAAAGGGAAAGACCTAGCACCAAATCCAATTTGCCATCTGATCTAACTTCTGGAGGCAGTCAAAATGATCCTTAGAATTCTTCCCTACCTTATTCCTGTGCTGAGATACAGGCTGCTCCAACCTGCTGTAAAATGCTTGATTTCGAGAGTGAGCGAAACTAATGAAAACATTGTTGGGGTAAAACCTAAAGGGAAAGACCTAGCACCAAATCCAATTTGCCATCTGATCTAACTTCTGGAGGCAGTCAAAATGAGCCTTAGAATTCTTCCCTACCTTATTCCTGTGCTGAGATACAGGCTGCTCCAACCTGCTGTAAAATGCTTGATTTCGAGAGTGAGCGAAACTAATGAAAACATTGTTGGGGTAAAACCTAAAGGGAAAGACCTAGCACCAAATCCAATTTGCCATCTGATCTAACTTCTGGAGGCAGTCAAAATGATCCTTAGAATTCTTCCCTACCTTATTCCTGTGCTGAGATACAGGCTGCTCCAACCTGCTGTAAAATGCTTGATTTCGAGAGTGAGCGAAACTAATGAAAACATTGTTGGGGTAAAACCTAAAGGGAAAGACCTAGCACCAAATCCAATTTGCCATCTGATCTAACTTCTGGAGGCAGTCAAAATGAGCCTTAGAATTCTTCCCTACCTTATTCCTGTGCTGAGATACAGGCTGCTCCAACCTGCTGTAAAATGCTTGATTTCGAGAGTGAGCGAAACTAATGAAAACATTGTTGGGGTAAAACCTAAAGGGAAAGACCTAGCACCAAATCCAATTTGCCATCTGATCTAACTTCTGGAGGCAGTCAAAATGATCCTTAGAATTCTTCCCTACCTTATTCCTGTGCTGAGATACAGGCTGCTCCAACCTGCTGTAAAATGCTTGATTTCGAGAGTGAGCGAAACTAATGAAAACATTGTTGGGGTAAAACCTAAAGGGAAAGACCTAGCACCAAATCCAATTTGCCATCTGATCTAACTTCTGGAGGCAGTCAAAATGATCCTTAGAATTCTTCCCTACCTTATTCCTGTGCTGAGATACAGGCTGCTCCAACCTGCTGTAAAATGCTTGATTTCGAGAGTGAGCGAAACTAATGAAAACATTGTTGGGGTAAAACCTAAAGGGAAAGACCTAGCACCAAATCCAATTTGCCATCTGATCTAACTTCTGGAGGCAGTCAAAATGAGCCTTAGAATTCTTCCCTACCTTATTCCTGTGCTGAGATACAGGCTGCTCCAACCTGCTGTAAAATGCTTGATTTCGAGAGTGAGCGAAACTAATGAAAACATTGTTGGGGTAAAACCTAAAGGGAAAGACCTAGCACCAAATCCAATTTGCCATCTGATCTAACTTCTGGAGGCAGTCAAAATGATCCTGAGAGTTCTTCCCTACCTTATTCCTGTGCTGAGATACAGGCTGCTCCAACCTGCTGTAAAATGCTTGATTTCGAGAGTGAGCGAAACTAATGAAAACATTGTTGGGGTAAAACCTAAAGGGAAAGACCTAGCACCAAATCCAATTTGCCATCTGATCTAACTTCTGGAGGCAGTCAAAATGAGCCTTAGAATTCTTCCCTACCTTATTCCTGTGCTGAGATACAGGCTGCTCCAACCTGCTGTAAAATGCTTGATTTCGAGAGTGAGCGAAACTAATGAAAACATTGTTGGGGTAAAACCTAAAGGGAAAGACCTAGCACCAAATCCAATTTGCCATCTGATCTAACTTCTGGAGGCAGTCAAAATGATCCTTAGAATTCTTCCCTACCTTATTCCTGTGCTGAGATACAGGCTGCTCCAACCTGCTGTAAAATGCTTGATTTCGAGAGTGAGCGAAACTAATGAAAACATTGTTGGGGTAAAACCTAAAGGGAAAGACCTAGCACCAAATCCAATTTGCCATCTGATCTAACTTCTGGAGGCAGTCAAAATGATCCTTAGAATTCTTCCCTACCTTATTCCTGTGCTGAGATACAGGCTGCTCCAACCTGCTGTAAAATGCTTGATTTCGAGAGTGAGCGAAACTAATGAAAACATTGTTGGGGTAAAACCTAAAGGGAAAGACCTAGCACCAAATCCAATTTGCCATCTGATCTAACTTCTGGAGGCAGTCAAAATGAGCCTTAGAATTCTTCCCTACCTTATTCCTGTGCTGAGATACAGGCTGCTCCAACCTGCTGTAAAATGCTTGATTTCGAGAGTGAGCGAAACTAATGAAAACATTGTTGGGGTAAAACCTAAAGGGAAAGACCTAGCACCAAATCCAATTTGCCATCTGATCTAACTTCTGGAGGCAGTCAAAATGAGCCTTAGAATTCTTCCCTACCTTATTCCTGTGCTGAGATACAGGCTGCTCCAACCTGCTGTAAAATGCTTGATTTCGAGAGTAGCGAAACTAATGAAAACATTGTTGGGGTAAAACCTAAAGGGAAAGACCTAGCACCAAATACCATTTGCCATCTGATCTAACTTCTGGAGGCAGTCAAAATGAGCCTTAGAATTCTTCCCTACCTTATTCCTGTGCTGAGATACAGGCTGCTCCAACCTGCTGTAAAATGCTTGATTTCGAGAGTGAGCGAAACTAATGAAAACATTGTTGGGGTAAAACCTAAAGGGAAAGACCTAGCACCAAATCCAATTTGCCATCTGATCTAACTTCTGGAGGCAGTCAAAATGATCCTTAGAATTCTTCCCTACCTTATTCCTGTGCTGAGATACAGGCTGCTCCAACCTGCTGTAAAATGCTTGATTTCGAGAGTGAGCGAAACTAATGAAAACATTGTTGGGGTAAAACCTAAAGGGAAAGACCTAGCACCAAATCCAATTTGCCATCTGATCTAACTTCTGGAGGCAGTCAAAATGAGCCTTAGAATTCTTCCCTACCTTATTCCTGTGCTGAGATACAGGCTGCTCCAACCTGCTGTAAAATGCTTGATTTCGAGAGTGAGCGAAACTAATGAAAACATTGTTGGGGTAAAACCTAAAGGGAAAGACCTAGCACCAAATCCAATTTGCCATCTGATCTAACTTCTGGAGGCAGTCAAAATGATCCTTAGAATTCTTCCCTACCTTATTCCTGTGCTGAGATACAGGCTGCTCCAACCTGCTGTAAAATGCTTGATTTCGAGAGTGAGCGAAACTAATGAAAACATTGTTGGGGTAAAACCTAAAGGGAAAGACCTAGCACCAAATCCAATTTGCCATCTGATCTAACTTCTGGAGGCAGTCAAAATGATCCTTAGAATTCTTCCCTACCTTATTCCTGTGCTGAGATACAGGCTGCTCCAACCTGCTGTAAAATGCTTGATTTCGAGAGTGAGCGAAACTAATGAAAACATTGTTGGGGTAAAACCTAAAGGGAAAGACCTAGCACCAAATCCAATTTGCCATCTGATCTAACTTCTGGAGGCAGTCAAAATGATCCTTAGAATTCTTCCCTACCTTATTCCTGTGCTGAGATACAGGCTGCTCCAACCTGCTGTAAAATGCTTGATTTCGAGAGTGAGCGAAACTAATGAAAACATTGTTGGGGTAAAACCTAAAGGGAAAGACCTAGCACCAAATCCAATTTGCCATCTGATCTAACTTCTGGAGGCAGTCAAAATGATCCTTAGAATTCTTCCCTACCTTATTCCTGTGCTGAGATACAGGCTGCTCCAACCTGCTGTAAAATGCTTGATTTCAAGAGTGAGCGAAACTAATGAAAACATTGTTGGGGGTAAAACCTAAAGGGAAAGACCTAGCACCAAATCCAATTTGCCATCTGATCTAACTTCTGGAGGCAGTCAAAATGATCCTTAGAATTCTTCCCTACCTTATTCCTGTGCTGAGATACAGGCTGCTCCATCCTGCTGTAAAATGCTTGATTTCGAGAGTGAGCGAAACTAAAGAAAACATTGTTGGGGTAAAACCTAAAGGGAAAGACCTAGCACCAAATCCAATTTGCCATCTGATCTAACTTCTGGAGGCAGTCAAAATGAGCCTTAGAATTCTTCCCTACCTTATTCCTGTGCTGAGATACAGGCTGCTCCAACCTGCTGTAAAAATGCTTGATTTCGAGAGTGAGCGAAACTAATGAAAACATTGTTGGGGTAAAACCTAAAGGGAAAGACCTAGCACCAAATCCAATTTGCCATCTGATCTAACTTCTGGAGGCAGTCAAAATGAGCCTTAGAATTCTTCCCTACCTTATTCCTGTGCTGAGATACAGGCTGCTCCAACCTGCTGTAAAATGCTTGATTTCGAGAGTGAGCAAAACTAATGAAAACATTGTTGGGGTAAAACCTAAAGGGAAAGACCTAGCACCAAATACCATTTGCCATCTGATCTAACTTCTGGAGGCAGTCAAAATGAGCCTTAGAATTCTTCCCTACCTTATTCCTGTGCTGAGATACAGGCTGCTCCAACCTGCTGTAAAATGCTTGATTTCGAGAGTGAGCGAAACTAATGAAAACATTGTTGGGGTAAAACCTAAAGGGAAAGACCTAGCACCAAATCCAATTTGCCATCTGATCTAACTTCTGGAGGCAGTCAAAATGATCCTTAGAATTCTTCCCTACCTTATTCCTGTGCTGAGATACAGGCTGCTCCAACCTGCTGTAAAATGCTTGATTTCGAGAGTGAGCGAAACTAATGAAACATTGTTGGGGTAAAACCTAAAGGGAAAGACCTAGCACCAAATACCATTTGCCATCTGATCTAACTTCTGGAGGCAGTCAAAATGAGCCTTAGAATTCTTCCCTACCTTATTCCTGTGCTGAGATACAGGCTGCTCCAACCTGCTGTAAAATGCTTGATTTCGAGAGTGAGCGAAACTAATGAAAACATTGTTGGGGTAAAACCTAAAGGGAAAGACCTAGCACCAAATCCAATTTGCCATCTGATCTAACTTCTGGAGGCAGTCAAAATGATCCTTAGAATTCTTCCCTACCTTATTCCTGTGCTGAGATACAGGCTGCTCCAACCTGCTGTAAAATGCTTGATTTCGAGAGTGAGCGAAACTAATGAAAACATTGTTGGGGTAAAACCTAAAGGGAAAGACCTAGCACCAAATCCAATTTGCCATCTGATCTAACTTCTGGAGGCAGTCAAAATGAGCCTTAGAATTCTTCCCTACCTTATTCCTGTGCTGAGATACAGGCTGCTCCAACCTGCTGTAAAATGCTTGATTTCGAGAGTGAGCGAAACTAATGAAAACATTGTTGGGGTAAAACCTAAAGGGAAAGACCTAGCACCAAATCCAATTTGCCATCTGATCTAACTTCTGGAGGCAGTCAAAATGATCCTTAGAATTCTTCCCTACCTTATTCCTGTGCTGAGATACAGGCTGCTCCAACCTGCTGTAAAATGCTTGATTTCGAGAGTGAGTGAAACTAATGAAAACATTGTTGGGGTAAAACCTAAAGGGAAAGACCTAGCACCAAATCCAATTTGCCATCTGATCTAACTTCTGGAGGCAGTCAAAATGATCCTTAGAATTCTTCCCTACCTTATTCCTGTGCTGAGATACAGGCTGCTCCAACCTGCTGTAAAATGCTTGATTTCGAGAGTGAGCGAAACTAATGAAAACATTGTTGGGGTAAAACCTAAAGGGAAAGACCTAGCACCAAATCCAATTTGCCATCTGATCTAACTTCTGGAGGCAGTCAAAATGATCCTTAGAATTCTTCCCTACCTTATTCCTGTGCTGAGATACAGGCTGCTCCAACCTGCTGTAAAATGCTTGATTTCGAGAGTGAGCGAAACTAATGAAAACATTGTTGGGGTAAAACCTAAAGGGAAAGACCTAGCACCAAATCCAATTTGCCATCTGATCTAACTTCTGGAGGCAGTCAAAATGAGCCTTAGAATTCTTCCCTACCTTATTCCTGTGCTGAGATACAGGCTGCTCCAACCTGCTGTAAAATGCTTGATTTCGAGAGTGAGCGAAACTAATGAAAACATTGTTGGGGTAAAACCTAAAGGGAAAGACCTAGCACCAAATCCAATTTGCCATCTGATCTAACTTCTGGAGGCAGTCAAAATGATCCTTAGAATTCTTCCCTACCTTATTCCTGTGCTGAGATACAGGCTGCTCCAACCTGCTGTAAAATGCTTGATTTCGAGAGTGAGCGAAACTAATGAAAACATTGTTGGGGTAAAACCTAAAGGGAAAGACCTAGCACCAAATCCAATTTGCCATCTGATCTAACTTCTGGAGGCAGTCAAAATGACCCTTAGAATTCTTCCCTACCTTATTCCTGTGCTGAGATACAGGCTGCTCCAACCTGCTGTAAAATGCTTGATTTCGAGAGTGAGCGAAACTAATGAAAACATTGTTGGGGTAAAACCTAAAGGGAAAGACCTAGCACCAAATCCAATTTGCCATCTGATCTAACTTCTGGAGGCAGTCAAAATGAGCCTTAGAATTCTTCCCTACCTTATTCCTGTGCTGAGATACAGGCTGCTCCAACCTGCTGTAAAATGCTTGATTTCGAGAGTGAGCGAAACTAATGAAAACATTGTTGGGGTAAAACCTAAAGGGAAAGACCTAGCACCAAATCCAATTTGCCATCTGATCTAACTTCTGGAGGCAGTCAAAATGAGCCTTAGAATTCTTCCCTACCTTATTCCTGTGCTGAGATACAGGCTGCTCCAACCTGCTGTAAAATGCTTGATTTCGAGAGTGAGCGAAACTAATGAAAACATTGTTGGGGTAAAACCTAAAGGGAAAGACCTAGCACCAAATCCAATTTGCCATCTGATCTAACTTCTGGAGGCAGTCAAAATGATCCTTAGAATTCTTCCCTACCTTATTCCTGTGCTGAGATACAGGCTGCTCCAACCTGCTGTAAAATGCTTGATTTCGAGAGTGAGCGAAACTAATGAAAACATTGTTGGGGTAAAACCTAAAGGGAAAGACCTAGCACCAAATCCAATTTGCCATCTGATCTAACTTCTGGAGGCAGTCAAAATGATCCTTAGAATTCTTCCCTACCTTATTCCTGTGCTGAGATACAGGCTGCTCCAACCTGCTGTAAAATGCTTGATATCGAGAGTGAGCGAAACTAATGAAAACATTGTTGGGGTAAAACCTAAAGGGAAAGACCTAGCACCAAATCCAATTTGCCATCTGATCTAACTTCTGGAGGCAGTCAAAATGATCCTTAGAATTCTTCCCTACCTTATTCCTGTGCTGAGATACAGGCTGCTCCAACCTGCTGTAAAATGCTCGATTTCGAGAGTGAGCGAAACTAATGAAAACATTGTTGGGGTAAAACCTAAAGGGAAAGACCTAGCACCAAATCCAATTTGCCATCTGATCTAACTTCTGGAGGCAGTCAAAATGATCCTTAGAATTCTTCCCTACCTTATTCCTGTGCTGAGATACAGGCTGCTCCAACCTGCTGTAAAATGCTTGATTTCGAGAGTGAGCGAAACTAATGAAAACATTGTTGGGGTAAAACCTAAAGGGAAAGACCTAGCACCAAATCCAATTTGCCATCTGATCTAACTTCTGGAGGCAGTCAAAATGATCCTTAGAATTCTTCCCTACCTTATTCCTGTGCTGAGATACAGGCTGCTCCAACCTGCTGTAAAATGCTTGATATCGAGAGTGAGCGAAACTAATGAAAACATTGTTGGGGTAAAACCTAAAGGGAAAGACCTAGCACCAAATCCAATTTGCCATCTGATCTAACTTCTGGAGGCAGTCAAAATGATCCTTAGAATTCTTCCCTACCTTATTCCTGTGCTGAGATACAGGCTGCTCCAACCTGCTGTAAAATGCTTGATTTCGAGAGTGAGCGAAACTAATGAAAACATTGTTGGGGTAAAACCTAAAGGGAAAGACCTAGCACCAAATCCAATTTGCCATCTGATCTAACTTCTGGAGGCAGTCAAAATGAGCCTTAGAATTCTTCCCTACCTTATTCCTGTGCTGAGATACAGGCTGCTCCAACCTGCTGTAAAATGCTTGATTTCGAGAGTGAGCAAAACTAATGAAAACATTGTTGGGGTAAAACCTAAAGGGAAAGACCTAGCACCAAATCCAATTTGCCATCTGATCTAACTTCTGGAGGCAGTCAAAATGAGCCTTAGAATTCTTCCCTACCTTATTCCTGTGCTGAGATACAGGCTGCTCCAACCTGCTGTAAAATGCTCGATTTCGAGAGTGAGCGAAACTAATGAAAACATTGTTGGGGTAAAACCTAAAGGGAAAGACCTAGCACCAAATCCAATTTGCCATCTGATCTAACTTCTGGAGGCAGTCAAAATGATCCTTAGAATTCTTCCCTACCTTATTCCTGTGCTGAGATACAGGCTGCTCCAACCTGCTGTAAAATGCTTGATTTCGAGAGTGAGCGAAACTAATGAAAACATTGTTGGGGTAAAACCTAAAGGGAAAGACCTAGCACCAAATCCAATTTGCCATCTGATCTAACTTCTGGAGGCAGTCAAAATGATCCTTAGAATTCTTCCCTACCTTATTCCTGTGCTGAGATACAGGCTGCTCCAACCTGCTGTAAAATGCTTGATTTCGAGAGTGAGCGAAACTAATGAAAACATTGTTGGGGTAAAACCTAAAGGGAAAGACCTAGCACCAAATCCAATTTGCCATCTGATCTAACTTCTGGAGGCAGTCAAAATGATCCTTAGAATTCTTCCCTACCTTATTCCTGTGCTGAGATACAGGCTGCTCCAACCTGCTGTAAAATGCTTGATTTCAAGAGTGAGCGAAACTAATGAAAACATTGTTGGGGTAAAACCTAAAGGGAAAGACCTAGCACCAAATCCAATTTGCCATCTGATCTAACTTCTGGAGGCAGTCAAAATGATCCTTAGAATTCTTCCCTACCTTATTCCTGTGCTGAGATACAGGCTGCTCCAACCTGCTGTAAAATGCTTGATTTCGAGAGTGAGCGAAACTAAAGAAAACATTGTTGGGGTAAAACCTAAAGGGAAAGACCTAGCACCAAATCCAATTTGCCATCTGATCTAACTTCTGGAGGCAGTCAAAATGAGCCTTAGAATTCTTCCCTACCTTATTCCTGTGCTGAGATACAGGCTGCTCCAACCTGCTGTAAAATGCTTGATTTCGAGAGTGAGCGAAACTAATGAAAACATTGTTGGGGTAAAACCTAAAGGGAAAGACCTAGCACCAAATCCAATTTGCCATCTGATCTAACTTCTGGAGGCAGTCAAAATGAGCCTTAGAATTCTTCCCTACCTTATTCCTGTGCTGAGATACAGGCTGCTCCAACCTGCTGTAAAATGCTTGATTTCGAGAGTGAGCAAAACTAATGAAAACATTGTTGGGGTAAAACCTAAAGGGAAAGACCTAGCACCAAATACCATTTGCCATCTGATCTAACTTCTGGAGGCAGTCAAAATGAGCCTTAGAATTCTTCCCTACCTTATTCCTGTGCTGAGATACAGGCTGCTCCAACCTGCTGTAAAATGCTTGATTTCGAGAGTGAGCGAAACTAATGAAAACATTGTTGGGGTAAAACCTAAAGGGAAAGACCTAGCACCAAATCCAATTTGCCATCTGATCTAACTTCTGGAGGCAGTCAAAATGACCCTTAGAATTCTTCCCTACCTTATTCCTGTGCTGAGATACAGGCTGCTCCAACCTGCTGTAAAATGCTTGATTTCGAGAGTGAGCGAAACTAATGAAAACATTGTTGGGGTAAAACCTAAAGGGAAAGACCTAGCACCAAATCCAATTTGCCATCTGATCTAACTTCTGGAGGCAGTCAAAATGAGCCTTAGAATTCTTCCCTACCTTATTCCTGTGCTGAGATACAGGCTGCTCCAACCTGCTGTAAAATGCTTGATTTCGAGAGTGAGCGAAACTAATGAAAACATTGTTGGGGTAAAACCTAAAGGGAAAGACCTAGCACCAAATCCAATTTGCCATCTGATCTAACTTCTGGAGGCAGTCAAAATGAGCCTTAGAATTCTTCCCTACCTTATTCCTGTGCTGAGATACAGGCTGCTCCAACCTGCTGTAAAATGCTTGATTTCGAGAGTGAGCGAAACTAATGAAAACATTGTTGGGGTAAAACCTAAAGGGAAAGACCTAGCACCAAATCCAATTTGCCATCTGATCTAACTTCTGGAGGCAGTCAAAATGATCCTTAGAATTCTTCCCTACCTTATTCCTGTGCTGAGATACAGGCTGCTCCAACCTGCTGTAAAATGCTTGATTTCGAGAGTGAGCGAAACTAATGAAAACATTGTTGGGGTAAAACCTAAAGGGAAAGACCTAGCACCAAATCCAATTTGCCATCTGATCTAACTTCTGGAGGCAGTCAAAATGATCCTTAGAATTCTTCCCTACCTTATTCCTGTGCTGAGATACAGGCTGCTCCAACCTGCTGTAAAATGCTTGATATCGAGAGTGAGCGAAACTAATGAAAACATTGTTGGGGTAAAACCTAAAGGGAAAGACCTAGCACCAAATCCAATTTGCCATCTGATCTAACTTCTGGAGGCAGTCAAAATGATCCTTAGAATTCTTCCCTACCTTATTCCTGTGCTGAGATACAGGCTGCTCCAACCTGCTGTAAAATGCTCGATTTCGAGAGTGAGCGAAACTAATGAAAACATTGTTGGGGTAAAACCTAAAGGGAAAGACCTAGCACCAAATCCAATTTGCCATCTGATCTAACTTCTGGAGGCAGTCAAAATGATCCTTAGAATTCTTCCCTACCTTATTCCTGTGCTGAGATACAGGCTGCTCCAACCTGCTGTAAAATGCTTGATTTCGAGAGTGAGCGAAACTAATGAAAACATTGTTGGGGTAAAACCTAAAGGGAAAGACCTAGCACCAAATCCAATTTGCCATCTGATCTAACTTCTGGAGGCAGTCAAAATGATCCTTAGAATTCTTCCCTACCTTATTCCTGTGCTGAGATACAGGCTGCTCCAACCTGCTGTAAAATGCTTGATATCGAGAGTGAGCGAAACTAATGAAAACATTGTTGGGGTAAAACCTAAAGGGAAAGACCTAGCACCAAATCCAATTTGCCATCTGATCTAACTTCTGGAGGCAGTCAAAATGATCCTTAGAATTCTTCCCTACCTTATTCCTGTGCTGAGATACAGGCTGCTCCAACCTGCTGTAAAATGCTTGATTTCGAGAGTGAGCGAAACTAATGAAAACATTGTTGGGGTAAAACCTAAAGGGAAAGACCTAGCACCAAATCCAATTTGCCATCTGATCTAACTTCTGGAGGCAGTCAAAATGAGCCTTAGAATTCTTCCCTACCTTATTCCTGTGCTGAGATACAGGCTGCTCCAACCTGCTGTAAAATGCTTGATTTCGAGAGTGAGCAAAACTAATGAAAACATTGTTGGGGTAAAACCTAAAGGGAAAGACCTAGCACCAAATCCAATTTGCCATCTGATCTAACTTCTGGAGGCAGTCAAAATGAGCCTTAGAATTCTTCCCTACCTTATTCCTGTGCTGAGATACAGGCTGCTCCAACCTGCTGTAAAATGCTCGATTTCGAGAGTGAGCGAAACTAATGAAAACATTGTTGGGGTAAAACCTAAAGGGAAAGACCTAGCACCAAATCCAATTTGCCATCTGATCTAACTTCTGGAGGCAGTCAAAATGATCCTTAGAATTCTTCCCTACCTTATTCCTGTGCTGAGATACAGGCTGCTCCAACCTGCTGTAAAATGCTTGATTTCGAGAGTGAGCGAAACTAATGAAAACATTGTTGGGGTAAAACCTAAAGGGAAAGACCTAGCACCAAATCCAATTTGCCATCTGATCTAACTTCTGGAGGCAGTCAAAATGATCCTTAGAATTCTTCCCTACCTTATTCCTGTGCTGAGATACAGGCTGCTCCAACCTGCTGTAAAATGCTTGATTTCGAGAGTGAGCGAAACTAATGAAAACATTGTTGGGGTAAAACCTAAAGGGAAAGACCTAGCACCAAATCCAATTTGCCATCTGATCTAACTTCTGGAGGCAGTCAAAATGATCCTTAGAATTCTTCCCTACCTTATTCCTGTGCTGAGATACAGGCTGCTCCAACCTGCTGTAAAATGCTTGATTTCAAGAGTGAGCGAAACTAATGAAAACATTGTTGGGGTAAAACCTAAAGGGAAAGACCTAGCACCAAATCCAATTTGCCATCTGATCTAACTTCTGGAGGCAGTCAAAATGATCCTTAGAATTCTTCCCTACCTTATTCCTGTGCTGAGATACAGGCTGCTCCAACCTGCTGTAAAATGCTTGATTTCGAGAGTGAGCGAAACTAAAGAAAACATTGTTGGGGTAAAACCTAAAGGGAAAGACCTAGCACCAAATCCAATTTGCCATCTGATCTAACTTCTGGAGGCAGTCAAAATGAGCCTTAGAATTCTTCCCTACCTTATTCCTGTGCTGAGATACAGGCTGCTCCAACCTGCTGTAAAATGCTTGATTTCGAGAGTGAGCGAAACTAATGAAAACATTGTTGGGGTAAAACCTAAAGGGAAAGACCTAGCACCAAATCCAATTTGCCATCTGATCTAACTTCTGGAGGCAGTCAAAATGAGCCTTAGAATTCTTCCCTACCTTATTCCTGTGCTGAGATACAGGCTGCTCCAACCTGCTGTAAAATGCTTGATTTCGAGAGTGAGCAAAACTAATGAAAACATTGTTGGGGTAAAACCTAAAGGGAAAGACCTAGCACCAAATACCATTTGCCATCTGATCTAACTTCTGGAGGCAGTCAAAATGAGCCTTAGAATTCTTCCCTACCTTATTCCTGTGCTGAGATACAGGCTGCTCCAACCTGCTGTAAAATGCTTGATTTCGAGAGTGAGCGAAACTAATGAAAACATTGTTGGGGGTAAAACCTAAAGGGAAAGACCTAGCACCAAATCCAATTTGCCATCTGATCTAACTTCTGGAGGCAGTCAAAATGATCCTTAGAATTCTTCCCTACCTTATTCCTGTGCTGAGATACAGGCTGCTCCAACCTGCTGTAAAATGCTTGATATCGAGAGTGAGCGAAACTAATGAAAACATTGTTGGGGTAAAACCTAAAGGGAAAGACCTAGCACCAAATCCAATTTGCCATCTGATCTAACTTCTGGAGGCAGTCAAAATGAGCCTTAGAATTCTTCCCTACCTTATTCCTGTGCTGAGATACAGGCTGCTCCAACCTGCTGTAAAATGCTTGATTTCGAGAGTGAGCGAAACTAATGAAAACATTGTTGGGGTAAAACCTAAAGGGAAAGACCTAGCACCAAATCCAATTTGCCATCTGATCTAACTTCTGGAGGCAGTCAAAATGAGCCTTAGAATTCTTCCCTACCTTATTCCTGTGCTGAGATACAGGCTGCTCCAACCTGCTGTAAAATGCTTGATTTCGAGAGTGAGCGAAACTAATGAAAACATTGTTGGGGTAAAACCTAAAGGGAAAGACCTAGCACCAAATCCAATTTGCCATCTGATCTAACTTCTGGAGGCAGTCAAAATGAGCCTTAGAATTCTTCCCTACCTTATTCCTGTGCTGAGATACAGGCTGCTCCAACCTGCTGTAAAATGCTTGATTTCGAGAGTGAGCGAAACTAATGAAAACATTGTTGGGGTAAAACCTAAAGGGAAAGACCTAGCACCAAATCCAATTTGCCATCTGATCTAACTTCTGGAGGCAGTCAAAATGATCCTTAGAATTCTTCCCTACCTTATTCCTGTGCTGAGATACAGGCTGCTCCAACCTGCTGTAAAATGCTTGATTTCGAGAGTGAGCGAAACTAATGAAAACATTGTTGGGGTAAAACCTAAAGGGAAAGACCTAGCACCAAATCCAATTTGCCATCTGATCTAACTTCTGGAGGCAGTCAAAATGATCCTTAGAATTCTTCCCTACCTTATTCCTGTGCTGAGATACAGGCTGCTCCAACCTGCTGTAAAATGCTTGATTTCGAGAGTGAGCGAAACTAATGAAAACATTGTTGGGGTAAAACCTAAAGGGAAAGACCTAGCACCAAATCCAATTTGCCATCTGATCTAACTTCTGGAGGCAGTCAAAATGAGCCTTAGAATTCTTCCCTACCTTATTCCTGTGCTGAGATACAGGCTGCTCCAACCTGCTGTAAAATGCTTGATTTCGAGAGTGAGCGAAACTAATGAAAACATTGTTGGGGTAAAACCTAAAGGGAAAGACCTAGCACCAAATCCAATTTGCCATCTGATCTAACTTCTGGAGGCAGACAAAATGAGCCTTAGAATTCTTCCCTACCTTATTCCTGTGCTGAGATACAGGCTGCTCCAACCTGCTGTAAAATGCTTGATTTCGAGAGTGAGCGAAACTAATGAAAACATTGTTGGGGTAAAACCTAAAGGGAAAGACCTAGCACCAAATCCAATTTGCCATCTGATCTAACTTCTGGAGGCAGTCAAAATGATCCTTAGAATTCTTCCCTACCTTATTCCTGTGCTGAGATACAGGCTGCTCCAACCTGCTGTAAAATGCTTGATTTCGAGAGTGAGCGAAACTAATGAAAACATTGTTGGGGTAAAACCTAAAGGGAAAGACCTAGCACCAAATACCATTTGCCATCTGATCTAACTTCTGGAGGCAGTCAAAATGAGCCTTAGAATTCTTCCCTACCTTATTCCTGTGCTGAGATACAGGCTGCTCCAACCTGCTGTAAAATGCTTGATTTCGAGAGTGAGCGAAACTAATGAAAACATTGTTGGGGTAAAACCTAAAGGGAAAGACCTAGCACCAAATCCAATTTGCCATCTGATCTAACTTCTGGAGGCAGTCAAAATGATCCTTAGAATTCTTCCCTACCTTATTCCTGTGCTGAGATACAGGCTGCTCCAACCTGCTGTAAAATGCTTGATTTCGAGAGTGAGCGAAACTAATGAAAACATTGTTGGGGTAAAACCTAAAGGGAAAGACCTAGCACCAAATCCAATTTGCCATCTGATCTAACTTCTGGAGGCAGTCAAAATGATCCTTAGAATTCTTCCCTACCTTATTCCTGTGCTGAGATACAGGCTGCTCCAACCTGCTGTAAAATGCTTGATTTCGAGAGTGAGCGAAACTAATGAAAACATTGTTGGGGTAAAACCTAAAGGGAAAGACCTAGCACCAAATCCAATTTGCCATCTGATCTAACTTCTGGAGGCAGTCAAAATGACCCTTAGAATTCTTCCCTACCTTATTCCTGTGCTGAGATACAGGCTGCTCCAACCTGCTGTAAAATGCTTGATTTCGAGAGTGAGCGAAACTAATGAAAACATTGTTGGGGTAAAACCTAAAGGGAAAGACCTAGCACCAAATCCAATTTGCCATCTGATCTAACTTCTGGAGGCAGTCAAAATGATCCTGAGAGTTCTTCCCTACCTTATTCCTGTGCTGAGATACAGGCTGCTCCAACCTGCTGTAAAATGCTTGATTTCGAGAGTGAGCGAAACTAATGAAAACATTGTTGGGGTAAAACCTAAAGGGAAAGACCTAGCACCAAATCCAATTTGCCATCTGATCTAACTTCTGGAGGCAGTCAAAATGAGCCTTAGAATTCTTCCCTACCTTATTCCTGTGCTGAGATACAGGCTGCTCCAACCTGCTGTAAAATGCTTGATTTCGAGAGTGAGCGAAACTAATGAAAACATTGTTGGGGTAAAACCTAAAGGGAAAGACCTAGCACCAAATCCAATTTGCCATCTGATCTAACTTCTGGAGGCAGTCAAAATGATCCTTAGAATTCTTCCCTACCTTATTCCTGTGCTGAGATACAGGCTGCTCCAACCTGCTGTAAAATGCTTGATTTCGAGAGTGAGCGAAACTAATGAAAACATTGTTGGGGTAAAACCTAAAGGGAAAGACCTAGCACCAAATCCAATTTGCCATCTGATCTAACTTCTGGAGGCAGTCAAAATGATCCTTAGAATTCTTCCCTACCTTATTCCTGTGCTGAGATACAGGCTGCTCCAACCTGCTGTAAAATGCTTGATTTCGAGAGTGAGCGAAACTAATGAAAACATTGTTGGGGTAAAACCTAAAGGGAAAGACCTAGCACCAAATCCAATTTGCCATCTGATCTAACTTCTGGAGGCAGTCAAAATGATCCTTAGAATTCTTCCCTACCTTATTCCTGTGCTGAGATACAGGCTGCTCCAACCTGCTGTAAAATGCTTGATTTCGAGAGTGAGCGAAACTAATGAAAACATTGTTGGGGTAAAACCTAAAGGGAAAGACCTAGCACCAAATCCAATTTGCCATCTGATCTAACTTCTGGAGGCAGTCAAAATGATCCTTAGAATTCTTCCCTACCTTATTCCTGTGCTGAGATACAGGCTGCTCCAACCTGCTGTAAAATGCTTGATTTCAAGAGTGAGCGAAACTAATGAAAACATTGTTGGGGTAAAACCTAAAGGGAAAGACCTAGCACCAAATCCAATTTGCCATCTGATCTAACTTCTGGAGGCAGTCAAAATGATCCTTAGAATTCTTCCCTACCTTATTCCTGTGCTGAGATACAGGCTGCTCCAACCTGCTGTAAAATGCTTGATTTCGAGAGTGAGCGAAACTAAAGAAAACATTGTTGGGGTAAAACCTAAAGGGAAAGACCTAGCACCAAATCCAATTTGCCATCTGATCTAACTTCTGGAGGCAGTCAAAATGAGCCTTAGAATTCTTCCCTACCTTATTCCTGTGCTGAGATACAGGCTGCTCCAACCTGCTGTAAAATGCTTGATTTCGAGAGTGAGCGAAACTAATGAAAACATTGTTGGGGTAAAACCTAAAGGGAAAGACCTAGCACCAAATCCCATTTGCCATCTGATCTAACTTCTGGAGGCAGTCAAAATGAGCCTTAGAATTCTTCCCTACCTTATTCCTGTGCTGAGATACAGGCTGCTCCAACCTGCTGTAAAATGCTTGATTTCGAGAGTGAGCAAAACTAATGAAAACATTGTTGGGGTAAAACCTAAAGGGAAAGACCTAGCACCAAATCCAATTTGCCATCTGATCTAACTTCTGGAGGCAGTCAAAATGAGCCTTAGAATTCTTCCCTACCTTATTCCTGTGCTGAGATACAGGCTGCTCCAACCTGCTGTAAAATGCTTGATTTCGAGAGTGAGCGAAACTAATGAAAACATTGTTGGGGTAAAACCTAAAGGGAAAGACCTAGCACCAAATCCAATTTGCCATCTGATCTAACTTCTGGAGGCAGTCAAAATGATCCTTAGAATTCTTCCCTACCTTATTCCTGTGCTGAGATACAGGCTGCTCCAACCTGCTGTAAAATGCTTGATTTCGAGAGTGAGCGAAACTAATGAAAACATTGTTGGGGTAAAACCTAAAGGGAAAGACCTAGCACCAAATACCATTTGCCATCTGATCTAACTTCTGGAGGCAGTCAAAATGAGCCTTAGAATTCTTCCCTACCTTATTCCTGTGCTGAGATACAGGCTGCTCCAACCTGCTGTAAAATGCTTGATTTCGAGAGTGAGCGAAACTAATGAAAACATTGTTGGGGTAAAACCTAAAGGGAAAGACCTAGCACCAAATCCAATTTGCCATCTGATCTAACTTCTGGAGGCAGTCAAAATGATCCTTAGAATTCTTCCCTACCTTATTCCTGTGCTGAGATACAGGCTGCTCCAACCTGCTGTAAAATGCTTGATTTCGAGAGTGAGCGAAACTAATGAAAACATTGTTGGGGTAAAACCTAAAGGGAAAGACCTAGCACCAAATCCAATTTGCCATCTGATCTAACTTCTGGAGGCAGTCAAAATGAGCCTTAGAATTCTTCCCTACCTTATTCCTGTGCTGAGATACAGGCTGCTCCAACCTGCTGTAAAATGCTTGATTTCGAGAGTGAGCGAAACTAATGAAAACATTGTTGGGGTAAAACCTAAAGGGAAAGACCTAGCACCAAATCCAATTTGCCATCTGATCTAACTTCTGGAGGCAGTCAAAATGATCCTTAGAATTCTTCCCTACCTTATTCCTGTGCTGAGATACAGGCTGCTCCAACCTGCTGTAAAATGCTTGATTTCGAGAGTGAGCGAAACTAATGAAAACATTGTTGGGGTAAAACCTAAAGGGAAAGACCTAGCACCAAATCCAATTTGCCATCTGATCTAACTTCTGGAGGCAGTCAAAATGATCCTTAGAATTCTTCCCTACCTTATTCCTGTGCTGAGATACAGGCTGCTCCAACCTGCTGTAAAATGCTTGATATCGAGAGTGAGCGAAACTAATGAAAACATTGTTGGGGTAAAACCTAAAGGGAAAGACCTAGCACCAAATCCAATTTGCCATCTGATCTAACTTCTGGAGGCAGTCAAAATGATCCTTAGAATTCTTCCCTACCTTATTCCTGTGCTGAGATACAGGCTGCTCCAACCTGCTGTAAAATGCTTGATTTCGAGAGTGAGCGAAACTAATGAAAACATTGTTGGGGTAAAACCTAAAGGGAAAGACCTAGCACCAAATCCAATTTGCCATCTGATCTAACTTCTGGAGGCAGTCAAAATGATCCTTAGAATTCTTCCCTACCTTATTCCTGTGCTGAGATACAGGCTGCTCCAACCTGCTGTAAAATGCTTGATTTCGAGAGTGAGTGAAACTAATGAAAACATTGTTGGGGTAAAACCTAAAGGGAAAGACCTAGCACCAAATCCAATTTGCCATCTGATCTAACTTCTGGAGGCAGTCAAAATGAGCCTTAGAATTCTTCCCTACCTTATTCCTGTGCTGAGATACAGGCTGCTCCAACCTGCTGTAAAATGCTTGATTTCGAGAGTGAGCGAAACTAATGAAAACATTGTTGGGGTAAAACCTAAAGGGAAAGACCTAGCACCAAATCCAATTTGCCATCTGATCTAACTTCTGGAGGCAGTCAAAATGATCCTTAGAATTCTTCCCTACCTTATTCCTGTGCTGAGATACAGGCTGCTCCAACCTGCTGTAAAATGCTTGATTTCGAGAGTGAGCGAAACTAATGAAAACATTGTTGGGGTAAAACCTAAAGGGAAAGACCTAGCACCAAATCCAATTTGCCATCTGATCTAACTTCTGGAGGCAGTCAAAATGATCCTTAGAATTCTTCCCTACCTTATTCCTGTGCTGAGATACAGGCTGCTCCAACCTGCTGTAAAATGCTTGATTTCGAGAGTGAGCGAAACTAATGAAAACATTGTTGGGGTAAAACCTAAAGGGAAAGACCTAGCACCAAATCCAATTTGCCATCTGATCTAACTTCTGGAGGCAGTCAAAATGATCCTTAGAATTCTTCCCTACCTTATTCCTGTGCTGAGATACAGGCTGCTCCAACCTGCTGTAAAATGCTTGATTTCGAGAGTGAGCGAAACTAATGAAAACATTGTTGGGGTAAAACCTAAAGGGAAAGACCTAGCACCAAATCCAATTTGCCATCTGATCTAACTTCTGGAGGCAGTCAAAATGACCCTTAGAATTCTTCCCTACCTTATTCCTGTGCTGAGATACAGGCTGCTCCAACCTGCTGTAAAATGCTTGATTTCGAGAGTGAGCGAAACTAATGAAAACATTGTTGGGGTAAAACCTAAAGGGAAAGACCTAGCACCAAATCCAATTTGCCATCTGATCTAACTTCTGGAGGCAGTCAAAATGAGCCTTAGAATTCTTCCCTACCTTATTCCTGTGCTGAGATACAGGCTGCTCCAACCTGCTGTAAAATGCTTGATTTCGAGAGTGAGCGAAACTAATGAAAACATTGTTGGGGTAAAACCTAAAGGGAAAGACCTAGCACCAAATCCAATTTGCCATCTGATCTAACTTCTGGAGGCAGTCAAAATGAGCCTTAGAATTCTTCCCTACCTTATTCCTGTGCTGAGATACAGGCTGCTCCAACCTGCTGTAAAATGCTTGATTTCGAGAGTGAGCGAAACTAATGAAAACATTGTTGGGGTAAAACCTAAAGGGAAAGACCTAGCACCAAATCCAATTTGCCATCTGATCTAACTTCTGGAGGCAGTCAAAATGATCCTTAGAATTCTTCCCCTACCTTATTCCTGTGCTGAGATACAGGCTGCTCCAACCTGCTGTAAAATGCTTGATTTCGAGAGTGAGCGAAACTAATGAAAACATTGTTGGGGTAAAACCTAAAGGGAAAAGACCTAGCACCAAATCCAATTTGCCATCTGATCTAACTTCTGGAGGCAGTCAAAATGATCCTTAGAATTCTTCCCTACCTTATTCCTGTGCTGAGATACAGGCTGCTCCAACCTGCTGTAAAATGCTTGATATCGAGAGTGAGCGAAACTAATGAAAACATTGTTGGGGTAAAACCTAAAGGGAAAGACCTAGCACCAAATCCAATTTGCCATCTGATCTAACTTCTGGAGGCAGTCAAAATGATCCTTAGAATTCTTCCCTACCCTTATTCCTGTGCTGAGATACAGGCTGCTCCAACCTGCTGTAAAATGCTCGATTTCGAGAGTGAGCGAAACTAATGAAAACATTGTTGGGGTAAAACCTAAAGGGAAAGACCTAGCACCAAATCCAATTTGCCATCTGATCTAACTTCTGGAGGCAGTCAAAATGATCCTTAGAATTCTTCCCTACCTTATTCCTGTGCTGAGATACAGGCTGCTCCAACCTGCTGTAAAATGCTTGATTTCGAGAGTGAGCGAAACTAATGAAAACATTGTTGGGGTAAAACCTAAAGGGAAAGACCTAGCACCAAATCCAATTTGCCATCTGATCTAACTTCTGGAGGCAGTCAAAATGATCCTTAGAATTCTTCCCTACCTTATTCCTGTGCTGAGATACAGGCTGCTCCAACCTGCTGTAAAATGCTTGATATCGAGAGTGAGCGAAACTAATGAAAACATTGTTGGGGTAAAACCTAAAGGGAAAGACCTAGCACCAAATCCAATTTGCCATCTGATCTAACTTCTGGAGGCAGTCAAAATGATCCTTAGAATTCTTCCCTACCTTATTCCTGTGCTGAGATACAGGCTGCTCCAACCTGCTGTAAAATGCTTGATTTCGAGAGTGAGCGAAACTAATGAAAACATTGTTGGGGTAAAACCTAAAGGGAAAGACCTAGCACCAAATCCAATTTGCCATCTGATCTAACTTCTGGAGGCAGTCAAAATGAGCCTTAGAATTCTTCCCTACCTTATTCCTGTGCTGAGATACAGGCTGCTCCAACCTGCTGTAAAATGCTTGATTTCGAGAGTGAGCAAAACTAATGAAAACATTGTTGGGGTAAAACCTAAAGGGAAAGACCTAGCACCAAATCCAATTTGCCATCTGATCTAACTTCTGGAGGCAGTCAAAATGAGCCTTAGAATTCTTCCCTACCTTATTCCTGTGCTGAGATACAGGCTGCTCCAACCTGCTGTAAAATGCTCGATTTCGAGAGTGAGCGAAACTAATGAAAACATTGTTGGGGTAAAACCTAAAGGGAAAGACCTAGCACCAAATCCAATTTGCCATCTGATCTAACTTCTGGAGGCAGTCAAAATGATCCTTAGAATTCTTCCCTACCTTATTCCTGTGCTGAGATACAGGCTGCTCCAACCTGCTGTAAAATGCTTGATTTCGAGAGTGAGCGAAACTAATGAAAACATTGTTGGGGTAAAACCTAAAGGGAAAGACCTAGCACCAAATCCAATTTGCCATCTGATCTAACTTCTGGAGGCAGTCAAAATGATCCTTAGAATTCTTCCCTACCTTATTCCTGTGCTGAGATACAGGCTGCTCCAACCTGCTGTAAAATGCTTGATTTCGAGAGTGAGCGAAACTAATGAAAACATTGTTGGGGTAAAACCTAAAGGGAAAGACCTAGCACCAAATCCAATTTGCCATCTGATCTAACTTCTGGAGGCAGTCAAAATGATCCTTAGAATTCTTCCCTACCTTATTCCTGTGCTGAGATACAGGCTGCTCCAACCTGCTGTAAAATGCTTGATTTCAAGAGTGAGCGAAACTAATGAAAACATTGTTGGGGTAAAACCTAAAGGGAAAGACCTAGCACCAAATCCAATTTGCCATCTGATCTAACTTCTGGAGGCAGTCAAAATGATCCTTAGAATTCTTCCCTACCTTATTCCTGTGCTGAGATACAGGCTGCTCCAACCTGCTGTAAAATGCTTGATTTCGAGAGTGAGCGAAACTAAAGAAAACATTGTTGGGGTAAAACCTAAAGGGAAAGACCTAGCACCAAATCCAATTTGCCATCTGATCTAACTTCTGGAGGCAGTCAAAATGAGCCTTAGAATTCTTCCCTACCTTATTCCTGTGCTGAGATACAGGCTGCTCCAACCTGCTGTAAAATGCTTGATTTCGAGAGTGAGCGAAACTAATGAAAACATTGTTGGGGTAAAACCTAAAGGGAAAGACCTAGCACCAAATCCAATTTGCCATCTGATCTAACTTCTGGAGGCAGTCAAAATGAGCCTTAGAATTCTTCCCTACCTTATTCCTGTGCTGAGATACAGGCTGCTCCAACCTGCTGTAAAATGCTTGATTTCGAGAGTGAGCAAAACTAATGAAAACATTGTTGGGGTAAAACCTAAAGGGAAAGACCTAGCACCAAATACCATTTGCCATCTGATCTAACTTCTGGAGGCAGTCAAAATGAGCCTTAGAATTCTTCCCTACCTTATTCCTGTGCTGAGATACAGGCTGCTCCAACCTGCTGTAAAATGCTTGATTTCGAGAGTGAGCGAAACTAATGAAAACATTGTTGGGGTAAAAACCTAAAGGGAAAGACCTAGCACCAAATCCAATTTGCCATCTGATCTAACTTCTGGAGGCAGTCAAAATGATCCTTAGAATTCTTCCCTACCTTATTCCTGTGCTGAGATACAGGCTGCTCCAACCTGCTGTAAAATGCTTGATATCGAGAGTGAGCGAAACTAATGAAAACATTGTTGGGGTAAAACCTAAAGGGAAAGACCTAGCACCAAATCCAATTTGCCATCTGATCTAACTTCTGGAGGCAGTCAAAATGATCCTTAGAATTCTTCCCTACCTTATTCCTGTGCTGAGATACAGGCTGCTCCAACCTGCTGTAAAATGCTTGATTTCGAGAGTGAGCGAAACTAATGAAAACATTGTTGGGGTAAAACCTAAAGGGAAAGACCTAGCACCAAATCCAATTTGCCATCTGATCTAACTTCTGGAGGCAGTCAAAATGAGCCTTAGAATTCTTCCCTACCTTATTCCTGTGCTGAGATACAGGCTGCTCCAACCTGCTGTAAAATGCTTGATTTCGAGAGTGAGCGAAACTAATGAAAACATTGTTGGGGTAAAACCTAAAGGGAAAGACCTAGCACCAAATCCAATTTGCCATCTGATCTAACTTCTGGAGGCAGTCAAAATGATCCTTAGAATTCTTCCCTACCTTATTCCTGTGCTGAGATACAGGCTGCTCCAACCTGCTGTAAAATGCTTGATTTCGAGAGTGAGCGAAACTAATGAAAACATTGTTGGGGTAAAACCTAAAGGGAAAGACCTAGCACCAAATCCAATTTGCCATCTGATCTAACTTCTGGAGGCAGTCCAAAATGATCCTTAGAATTCTTCCCTACCTTATTCCTGTGCTGAGATACAGGCTGCTCCAACCTGCTGTAAAATGCTTGATTTCGAGAGTGAGCGAAACTAATGAAAACATTGTTGGGGTAAAACCTAAAGGGAAAGACCTAGCACCAAATCCAATTTGCCATCTGATCTAACTTCTGGAGGCAGTCAAAATGATCCTTAGAATTCTTCCCTACCTTATTCCTGTGCTGAGATACAGGCTGCTCCAACCTGCTGTAAAATGCTTGATTTCGAGAGTGAGCGAAACTAATGAAAACATTGTTGGGGTAAAACCTAAAGGGAAAGACCTAGCACCAAATCCAATTTGCCATCTGATCTAACTTCTGGAGGCAGTCAAAATGAGCCTTAGAATTCTTCCCTACCTTATTCCTGTGCTGAGATACAGGCTGCTCCAACCTGCTGTAAAATGCTTGATTTCGAGAGTGAGCGAAACTAATGAAAACATTGTTGGGGTAAAAACCTAAAGGGAAAGACCTAGCACCAATCCAATTTGCCATCTGATCTAACTTCTGGAGGCAGACAAAATGAGCCTTAGAATTCTTCCCTACCTTATTCCTGTGCTGAGATACAGGCTGCTCCAACCTGCTGTAAAATGCTTGATTTCGAGAGTGAGCGAAACTAATGAAAACATTGTTGGGGTAAAACCTAAAGGGAAAGACCTAGCACCAAATACCATTTGCCATCTGATCTAACTTCTGGAGGCAGACAAAATGAGCCTTAGAATTCTTCCCTACCTTATTCCTGTGCTGAGATACAGGCTGCTCCAACCTGCTGTAAAATGCTTGATTTCGAGAGTGAGCAAAACTAATGAAAAACATTGTTGGGGTAAAACCTAAAGGGAAAGACCTAGCACCAAATCCAATTTGCCCATCTGATCTAACTTCTGGAGGCAGTCAAAATGATCCTTAGAATTCTTCCCTACCTTATTCCTGTGCTGAGATACAGGCTGCTCCAACCTGCTGTAAAATGCTTGATTTCGAGAGTGAGCAAAACTAATGAAAACATTGTTGGGGTAAAACCTAAAGGGAAAGACCTAGCACCAAATCCAATTTGCCATCTGATCTAACTTCTGGAGGCAGTCAAAATGATCCTTAGAATTCTTCCCTACCTTATTCCTGTGCTGAGATACAGGCTGCTCCAACCTGCTGTAAAATGCTTGATATCGAGAGTGAGCGAAACTAATGAAAACATTGTTGGGGTAAAACCTAAAGGGAAAGACCTAGCACCAAATCCAATTTGCCATCTGATCTAACTTCTGGAGGCAGTCAAAATGATCCTTAGAATTCTTCCCTACCTTATTCCTGTGCTGAGATACAGGCTGCTCCAACCTGCTGTAAAATGCTTGATTTCGAGAGTGAGCGAAACTAATGAAAACATTGTTGGGGTAAAACCTAAAGGGAAAGACCTAGCACCAAATCCAATTTGCCATCTGATCTAACTTCTGGAGGCAGTCAAAATGATCCTTAGAATTCTTCCCTACCTTATTCCTGTGCTGAGATACAGGCTGCTCCAACCTGCTGTAAAATGCTTGATTTCGAGAGTGAGCGAAACTAATGAAAACATTGTTGGGGTAAAACCTAAAGGGAAAGACCTAGCACCAAATCCAATTTGCCATCTGATCTAACTTCTGGAGGCAGTCAAAATGATCCTTAGAATTCTTCCCTACCTTATTCCTGTGCTGAGATACAGGCTGCTCCAACCTGCTGTAAAATGCTTGATTTCGAGAGTGAGCGAAACTAATGAAAACATTGTTGGGGTAAAACCTAAAGGGAAAGACCTAGCACCAAATCCAATTTGCCATCTGATCTAACTTCTGGAGGCAGTCAAAATGATCCTTAGAATTCTTCCCTACCTTATTCCTGTGCTGAGATACAGGCTGCTCCAACCTGCTGTAAAATGCTTGATTTCGAGAGTGAGCGAAACTAATGAAAACATTGTTGGGGTAAAATCTAAAGGGAAAGACCTAGCACCAAATCCAATTTGCCATCTGATCTAACTTCTGGAGGCAGTCAAAATGATCCTTAGAATTCTTCCCTACCTTATTCCTGTGCTGAGATACAGGCTGCTCCAACCTGCTGTAAAATGCTTGATTTTGAGAGTGAGCGAAACTAATGAAAACATTGTTGGGGTAAAACCTAAAGGGAAAGACCTAGCACCAAATCCAATTTGCCATCTGATCTAACTTCTGGAGGCAGACAAAATGAGCCTTAGAATTCTTCCCTACCTTATTCCTGTGCTGAGATACAGGCTGCTCCAACCTGCTGTAAAATGCTTGATTTCGAGAGTGAGCGAAACTAATGAAAACATTGTTGGGGTAAAACCTAAAGGGAAAGACCTAGCACCAAATACCATTTGCCATCTGATCTAACTTCTGGAGGCAGTCAAAATGATCCTTAGAATTCTTCCCTACCTTATTCCTGTGCTGAGATACAGGCTGCTCCAACCTGCTGTAAAATGCTTGATTTCGAGAGTGAGCGAAACTAATGAAAACATTGTTGGGGTAAAAACCTAAAGGGAAAGACCTAGCACCAAATCCAATTTGCCATCTGATCTAACTTCTGGAGGCAGTCAAAATGATCCTTAGAATTCTTCCCTACCTTATTCCTGTGCTGAGATACAGGCTGCTCCAACCTGCTGTAAAATGCTTGATTTCGAGAGTGAGCGAAAACTAATGAAAACATTGTTGGGGTAAAACCTAAAGGGAAAGACCTAGCACCAAATCCAATTTGCCATCTGATCTAACTTCTGGAGGCAGTCAAAATGATCCTTAGAATTCTTCCCTACCTTATTCCTGTGCTGAGATACAGGCTGCTCCAACCTGCTGTAAAATGCTTGATTTCGAGAGTGAGCGAAACTAATGAAAACATTGTTGGGGTAAAACCTAAAGGGAAAGACCTAGCACCAAATCCAATTTGCCATCTGATCTAACTTCTGGAGGCAGTCAAAATGATCCTTAGAATTCTTCCCTACCTTATTCCTGTGCTGAGATACAGGCTGCTCCAACCTGCTGTAAAATGCTTGATTTCGAGAGTGAGCGAAACTAATGAAAACATTGTTGGGGTAAAACCTAAAGGGAAAGACCTAGCACCAAATCCAATTTGCCATCTGATCTAACTTCTGGAGGCAGTCAAAATGAGCCTTAGAATTCTTCCCTACCTTATTCCTGTGCTGAGATACAGGCTGCTCCAACCTGCTGTAAAATGCTTGATTTCGAGAGTGAGCGAAACTAATGAAAACATTGTTGGGGTAAAACCTAAAGGGAAAGACCTAGCACCAAATCCAATTTGCCATCTGATCTAACTTCTGGAGGCAGTCAAAATGAGCCTTAGAATTCTTCCCTACCTTATTCCTGTGCTGAGATACAGGCTGCTCCAACCTGCTGTAAAATGCTTGATTTCGAGAGTGAGCGAAACTAATGAAAACATTGTTGGGGTAAAACCTAAAGGGAAAGACCTAGCACCAAATCCAATTTGCCATCTGATCTAACTTCTGGAGGCAGTCAAAATGAGCCTTAGAATTCTTCCCTACCTTATTCCTGTGCTGAGATACAGGCTGCTCCAACCTGCTGTAAAATGCTTGATTTCGAGAGTGAGCGAAACTAATGAAAACATTGTTGGGGTAAAACCTAAAGGGAAAGACCTAGCACCAAATCCAATTTGCCATCTGATCTAACTTCTGGAGGCAGTCAAAATGAGCCTTAGAATTCTTCCCTACCTTATTCCTGTGCTGAGATACAGGCTGCTCCAACCTGCTGTAAAATGCTTGATTTCGAGAGTGAGCGAAACTAATGAAAACATTGTTGGGGTAAAACCTAAAGGGAAAGACCTAGCACCAAATCCAATTTGCCATCTGATCTAACTTCTGGAGGCAGTCAAAATGATCCTTAGAATTCTTCCCTACCTTATTCCTGTGCTGAGATACAGGCTGCTCCAACCTGCTGTAAAATGCTTGATTTCGAGAGTGAGCGAAACTAATGAAAACATTGTTGGGGTAAAACCTAAAGGGAAAGACCTAGCACCAAATACCAATTTGCCATCTGATCTAACTTCTGGAGGCAGTCAAAATGAGCCTTAGAATTCTTCCCTACCTTATTCCTGTGCTGAGATACAGGCTGCTCCAACCTGCTGTAAAATGCTTGATTTCGAGAGTGAGCGAAACTAATGAAAAACATTGTTGGGGTAAAACCTAAAGGGAAAGACCTAGCACCAAATCCAATTTGCCATCTGATCTAACTTCTGGAGGCAGTCAAAATGAGCCTTAGAATTCTTCCCTACCTTATTCCTGTGCTGAGATACAGGCTGCTCCAACCTGCTGTAAAATGCTTGATTTCGAGAGTGAGCGAAACTAATGAAAACATTGTTGGGGTAAAACCTAAAGGGAAAGACCTAGCACCAAATCCAATTTGCCATCTGATCTAACTTCTGGAGGCAGTCAAAATGATCCTTAGAATTCTTCCCTACCTTATTCCTGTGCTGAGATACAGCGCTGCTCCAACCTGCTGTAAAATGCTTGATTTCGAGAGTGAGCGAAACTAATGAAAACATTGTTGGGGTAAAACCTAAAGGGAAAGACCTAGCACCAAATCCAATTTGCCATCTGATCTAACTTCTGGAGGCAGTCAAAATGATCCTTAGAATTCTTCCCTACCTTATTCCTGTGCTGAGATACAGGCTGCTCCAACCTGCTGTAAAATGCTTGATTTCGAGAGTGAGCGAAACTAATGAAAACATTGTTGGGGTAAAACCTAAAGGGAAAGACCTAGCACCAAATCCAATTTGCCATCTGATCTAACTTCTGGAGGCAGTCAAAATGAGCCTTAGAATTCTTCCCTACCTTATTCCTGTGCTGAGATACAGGCTGCTCCAACCTGCTGTAAAATGCTTGATTTCGAGAGTGAGCGAAACTAATGAAAACATTGTTGGGGTAAAACCTAAAGGGAAAGACCTAGCACCAAATCCAATTTGCCATCTGATCTAACTTCTGGAGGCAGTCAAAATGATCCTTAGAATTCTTCCCTACCTTATTCCTGTGCTGAGATACAGGCTGCTCCAACCTGCTGTAAAATGCTTGATTTCGAGAGTGAGCGAAACTAATGAAAACATTGTTGGGGTAAAACCTAAAGGGAAAGACCTAGCACCAAATCCAATTTGCCATCTGATCTAACTTCTGGAGGCAGTCAAAATGATCCTTAGAATTCTTCCCTACCTTATTCCTGTGCTGAGATACAGGCTGCTCCAACCTGCTGTAAAATGCTTGATTTCGAGAGTGAGCGAAACTAATGAAAACATTGTTGGGGTAAAACCTAAAGGGAAAGACCTAGCACCAAATCCAATTTGCCATCTGATCTAACTTCTGGAGGCAGTCAAAATGATCCTTAGAATTCTTCCCTACCTTATTCCTGTGCTGAGATACAGGCTGCTCCAACCTGCTGTAAAATGCTTGATTTCGAGAGTGAGCGAAACTAATGAAAACATTGTTGGGGTAAAACCTAAAGGGAAAGACCTAGCACCAAATCCAATTTGCCATCTGATCTAACTTCTGGAGGCAGTCAAAATGAGCCTTAGAATTCTTCCCTACCTTATTCCTGTGCTGAGATACAGGCTGCTCCAACCTGCTGTAAAATGCTTGATTTCGAGAGTGAGCGAAACTAATGAAAACATTGTTGGGGTAAAACCTAAAGGGAAAGACCTAGCACCAAATCCAATTTGCCATCTGATCTAACTTCTGGAGGCAGTCAAAATGATCCTTAGAATTCTTCCCTACCTTATTCCTGTGCTGAGATACAGGCTGCTCCAACCTGCTGTAAAATGCTTGATTTCGAGAGTGAGCGAAACTAATGAAAACATTGTTGGGGTAAAACCTAAAGGGAAAGACCTAGCACCAAATCCAATTTGCCATCTGATCTAACTTCTGGAGGCAGTCAAAATGATCCTTAGAATTCTTCCCTACCTTATTCCTGTGCTGAGATACAGGCTGCTCCAACCTGCTGTAAAATGCTTGATTTCGAGAGTGAGCGAAACTAATGAAAACATTGTTGGGGTAAAACCTAAAGGGAAAGACCTAGCACCAAATCCAATTTGCCATCTGATCTAACTTCTGGAGGCAGTCAAAATGATCCTTAGAATTCTTCCCTACCTTATTCCTGTGCTGAGATACAGGCTGCTCCAACCTGCTGTAAAATGCTTGATTTCGAGAGTGAGCGAAACTAATGAAAACATTGTTGGGGTAAAACCTAAAGGGAAAGACCTAGCACCAAATCCAATTTGCCATCTGATCTAACTTCTGGAGGCAGTCAAAATGAGCCTTAGAATTCTTCCCTACCTTATTCCTGTGCTGAGATACAGGCTGCTCCAACCTGCTGTAAAATGCTTGATTTCGAGAGTGAGCGAAACTAATGAAAACATTGTTGGGGTAAAACCTAAAGGGAAAGACCTAGCACCAAATCCAATTTGCCATCTGATCTAACTTCTGGAGGCAGTCAAAATGAGCCTTAGAATTCTTCCCTACCTTATTCCTGTGCTGAGATACAGGCTGCTCCAACCTGCTGTAAAATGCTTGATTTCGAGAGTGAGCGAAACTAATGAAAACATTGTTGGGGTAAAACCTAAAGGGAAAGACCTAGCACCAAATCCAATTTGCCATCTGATCTAACTTCTGGAGGCAGTCAAAATGATCCTTAGAATTC
>NW_027143794.1:0-48228 GCF_026170545.1 Melanerpes formicivorus
TCAGCTCGTGCAGCTGCGGGGGAGCCACCAGGGGGCGCTCAGGAGGAGCTCAGGAGGTGCTCAGGGTGCACAGTGGGGGCTCACGGGGCACAGGGGGGGCACAGGGGGGGCACAGGGGGCATAGCTGGCGGCTGACGATGCAGGTCATCACCACCGGGATCAGCTCGTGCAGCTGCGGGCACAGCCACCAGGGGGCGCTCAGGGGGCACAGGGGGCGCTCAAGGGGAACAGGGGGCGCTCAGGGGGCACTCAGGGGGGTGCTCAGGGGGCGCTCAGGGGGCGCTCAGGGGGCAGAGCTGGCGGCTGACAATGCAGATCATGACCGCCGGGGATCAGCTCGTGCAGCTGCGGGGGAGCCACCAGGGGGCGCTCAGGAGGCACAGGGGGGCTCAGGGGGCACAGCTGGTAGCTGACGATGCAGGTCATGACTGCCGGGATCAGCTCGTGCAGCTGCGGGGGCAGCCACAAGGGGGCGCTCAGGGGGCAGCAGGGGGCACAGGGGGCACTCAGGGGGGCTCAGGGGGCAGAGCTGGTGGCTGACGACGCAGGTCATGACTGCTGGGATCAGCTCGTGCAGTTGCGGGGGCAGCCACCAAGGAGCACTCGGGGGGCAGCAAGGGGACACCAAGTTATATGTGGGGCCACAGGAGGGTCGCCAAGGGGCATAAGGGTGGCACCAGGGGGCACTGAGGGGGCAGCAAGGTGGCACCAGGGAGCACCAAGGGGGAGCAGAGGACATCAGGGGGCACCGGGGGTGGCAGCAGGGGGCACGGGAGGGCAGATGGAAGGGACATGGAGGGCATGTGAGGATGTGTGGAGGGCATGGAAGGGACAGCAGGGGGCAGCAGGGGCACGGAGGTGGCACCAAGGGGCAGGAGGGGACACCTGGGGACATGGGGGGGACGCTGAGGAGGGCATCGGGGGCACCAGGGGCCAGGAGGGGGCACTCAGGGGGGCAGCAGGGGGGCAGCAGGGGGCACTCAGGGGGCAGCAGGGCCCCCAGCAGGGCCAGGCAGGAAGGCAGCGGCCAGAGCCCAGCTGGTGGCAATGGGGGAGGTGTGGGAGGGGCAGGGGGGCAGGGGGCAGGCCAGGGGGGGTGGGCAGCCCCGGGGGGGGGTGGGCAGCCCCAGGGGGTCTCCCCTGAGCCCCCTCCTCACATATTTCTCCAGGTAGAGCGTGGGGTTGTCCATCAGGGCCTTCACCATCCGCATCAGGTAGATCAGCAGCGCCAGGTTGTTCTGCACCACGTTGACCCTCACCTGCCAGGCCCACAACAACAGGGGGGGAGGGGAGGTCGCCTGGGGGTCCCCAGGGGGTGCCCAGGGGGTGCCCAGCGTGGGGGGGGGGCAGGTGGGGGCCTCACCCCCTCCGAGATGAAGGTGCTGAAGCGAGGAAGCATCTGGTAGAGGCCGGGGTCAGTGGCGATGCTCTGCAGGGCCTCCTGGGGGCGACAGATGGGGGGGGGAGAGGTCAGCCATGGGGAGGGGAGAGAGCAGCCCTGGAGAGGGGGGAGGATAAGGGGAGGGAAGAGGTCAGCCCTGGGGAAGGGAGAGAGTAAGGGGAGGAAGAGAGGAAGAATGTGGGGAGAGGAAAGATAGGATAAGGAGGAACTCACCCTTGAAGAGGAGGAGAGGGAGGGATCTGAAGTGGGGAAGGATAAGCAGAGGGAAAGGATACAGGGAGATAGAAAATATAGGGAGTGGGAGAATACGAGGAAGGGAAGCTCACACTTGAAGAGAAGAAGAGGGAGAATATGAGGTGGGGGAGGATGAGGGCAGGGGAGGAGGTTATGGGGGGGAGGAAAAGGAAGGATAGAGAAAGAGGAGAGGGAGGGGAGAGGAGAGAGGGGGGAGAAGAGAGAGGAGAGGTGGGGGAGAGAGGAAGGGGGGGAGGAGGAAGGGGGGGAGAGGAGGAAGGGGGGAGAGGAGGAAGGGGGGAGAGGAGGAAGGGGGGAGAGGAGGAAGGGGAGAGAGGAGGAAGGGGAGAGAGGAGGAAGGGGAGAGAGGAGGAAGGGGAGAGAGGAGGAAGGGGAGAGAGGAGGAAGGGGAGAGAGGAGGAAGGGGAGAGAGGAGGAAGAGGAGAGAGGAGGAAGGGGAGAGAGGAGGAAGGGGAGAGAGGAGGAAGGGGAGAGAGGAGGAAGGGGAGAGGGGAGACCACCCTGGCCCTGCTGTGTCCCTCCCCCCTCCCCTTCACCTCAAGGCCACCAGGAGCTCCCCAGTGGCCTCCTGGGACAACTCCTGGTGGCCACCGGGGGGGGGTCTTCAGCGACCACCCCTGGGGGGAGACCTTGGTAGCCACCTGGGGCCCCTTGGTAGCCACCTACAGCTCGCTTGGCCTCGCAGGAGCCGACGCAGGCCTCGGTGATCTCCTTGTAGTAGAGCTGCTGCTCCACCGACAGCTCGTGCACGCTGCGCGGCTTCAGCCTCAAGGGGGCGCCCTCCAGCAGCGGCCCCTTCTTCTCCTTGCCTGCAGGGGGAGACCCCCACCCCCCAAAATCCACCCCTGAGAGGGATGCAAGGCAGGATGGAGACCCCCAGGGAGGCCTCAGCCCCCCCGAGATGCCCTCAAGGCAGGATGGAGACCCCCAGGGAGGCTTCAGACCCCCCCTGAGGTGCCCTCAGCCCCCCCTGAGATGCTCTCAAGGCAGGATGGAGACCCCCAGGGAGGCCTCAGCCCCCCCTGAAGTGCCCTCAGCCCCCCTTGAGATGCTCTCAAGGCAGGATGGAGACCCCCAGGGAGGCCTCAGCCCCCCTGAAATGACCTCAGCCCCCCCGGGGTGCCCTCAGCCCCCCCCTGAGAGAGCTTCAAAGCAGCCTGGAGACCCCCAGGGAGGGCTCAGCCCCCCCTGAGATGCCCTCAGCCCCCCCTAAAGACCCCCAAGGAGCCTCTCAACCCCCCCCTCCAAGGTCCCTTCAAACCCCTCTGAAGCCCCCCCAGGGCCCCCTTCGAACCCCTCCTCTCCCCCCACTTCCCCCCGCCCCCCCCCCGCAGCGCCCCCCCCGCGGCCAACCTTTGCCCTCGGCGCTGCCCAGGCTCTGCCCCTTGCCCTTCAGGCTGCTCTCCTCCTCCTGCCCAGGCTTGGAGGCCTTCAGGGGCTCGGTGGCTTCGGCCTTCTGCTGCTCCTTGGGGGCTGGGCGGCCACAGGGGGGGGGCAGGGGGTCACAGCTGCCCCCCGGGGGGGGGGCAAAAAGGCCCCGGGGGGGCTGGGGGAGGGGCTGGGGCAGGGGGGGGGCTCACCTGGTGGGGGGTTCTCAGGGATGGCAGGCTGCACCCCCCTCGATGCTCAGCCAGTGAGCTGGGGAGGGGCAGAGGGCTGAGACCCCCCCAGAAAGCACTGAGGAGCCCAAAGGCTGCCCCAGAGCCCTCCCCCCCCTGCCCACAGCTGCCTCAGGGCCCCCACAGCCCCCCCAAACCTTCCCCAAAGCCCCCCAAAACCCACCTCAAACCCCACCCCCAGGCCCCCAAACCCCCCTCCAGCCCCCCCAAACCTGCCCCCCAAGCCCCTCTAAACCCACCCCAACCCCCCCACAGCCCCCCCCAACCGCACCTCAGGCCCTCCCCAGCCCCCCAAACCTTCCCCCAGCCCTCCAAACCCACCCTAACCCCCCCCAACCCCCCTAAACCCACCCCAAACCTCCCCAAACCCACCCCAAACCCTCCCCAGCCCCCCCAAACCTTCCCCCAGCCCTCCCCAGCTCCCCCAAACCTTCCCCCAGCCCCCCCCCAAACCTCCTTGTACCCCCTTTCCAACCCCCCCCAAAGCCCAATCTCCCCCCCAAACCTTCTTCCAACCCCCCCCCCAAATCCGCCTCAAACCCCCTGCAGGCCCCCCCCAACCACCCTGTAACCCCTCCCCAACCCCCCCAAAGCCCCTCCAGCCCCCCCAAACCTCCTTCCAACCCCCCCAAACCTCTCTCACCCTCCCTTCCAACCCCCCCAAACCTCCCCCAAACCTCCCCCCAAGCCTCTCCAGCCCCTCTGAACTTCCTTCCACCACCCCGAACCCTCCCTCCCAGCCGCCCCCAGCCCCTCCCCCCCGCCCCCCCAGCCGCCCCCAGCCCCTCCCCCCGCCCCCCCAGCCCCCCCACCCTTGATGCAGACGTCGAGGGGCACCCTGGGCAGGGGGGGTGTTGATGATGTCACTCAGCTCCACCTCCTTCTCCTCGTAGAAGTAGAGCTCCCTGCCCCCCCCGCTGGCGTAGCGGAAGGGAATGAACTCCTGGGCGTGGAAGCCGTAGAGGGGCTGGGCAGGGGGAGGGGGGTGAGAAACACAGCCAGGGGGCAGGGAGGGGGTACAGGGGGCTGGAGAGGGTTGGAGGTGGGGTTGGGGGGGGCTGGAGGAAGGTTTGGGAGGGCTAGAGAGGGTCTGAGGTGGGTTTAAGGGGGCTGGAGGAAGATTTGGGGGGGCTGGAGGGGGTCTGAGGTGGGTTTAAGGGGGCTGGAGGGGGTCTGAGGCGGGTTTTGGGGGGGCTGGAGGAAGATTTGGGGGGGCTAGAGGGGGTCTGAGGTGGGTTTGGGGGGCTGAAAGAAGATTTGAGGTGGGTTTGGGAGGCTGGAAAAAGATTTGGGGGGGCTGGAGGGGGTTTGAGGTGGGCTTGGGGGGCTGGAGGAAGGTTTGGGGGGCTAGAGGGGGTCTGAGGTGGGTTTAAGGGGGCTGGAGGAAGGTTTGGGGGGGCTGGAGGAGGTCTGAGGTGGGTTTGGGGGGGCAGGAGGGGATTTGGAGGGAGTTTGAGGTGGGTTTGGGGGTGCTGGGGGGGAGGCAGGGAGGTTTGGGGGGGGCTGGGGGGGGGCTGGGGGGGAGGCAGGGGAGGTTGGGGGGGGAGCTGGGGGGGGTCTGGGGGCACCTCCACGTTCTTGAGCTTGAGAGCGAAGTCGACGTCGCCGGTGCTGAGCCTGCGGCGTTTGCCCATCTGCATGAACTTGAGAGCGTCCTGGGGAGGGGAGGGGGGGGAGGGAGAGGGGGAGAAAGACAGAGGGAGAGAGAAGAGGAAGAGGAAGAGGAAGAGGGAAGGGGGGGGCAGAAATGGGAAAAGGGGGAAGAGGGATGAGAAAAAGAAAGAGAAGGAAAGCGAGAGAGAAGGAAAAGATAAAAAAGAAGGAAAAGAAAAAAGAAAGAGAGAAAAAAGGAAGAGAGAGAGAAAAAGAGAACACAAGGGAGTGAGAGAGGAGGAAAAGGCAGATGGAAGGAAGGAAAAGGGGGAGACGGAGAAAGGAAAAGAGAATGGCATTGGGAGGGAAGGTAGGCAGAGAGCTGCCCCCCAGTCCCAGTCCCCATCCCCTCAACCCTGTGCCCCCCATTCCCACTCCCTACTCCCAGTCCCCTCCCTGCCGCTGGGGTGCCCCCAGCAGTGCCCTCAGGGTGCCCCCAGCCTCAAGGCTCCCCCAGCAGTGCCCTCAGCCCCGAGGTGCCCCCAGCAGTGCCCTCAGCCCCAAGGTGCCCCCAGCAGTGCCCTCAGCAGTGCCCCCAGCCTCAAGGCTCCCCCAGCAGTGCCCTCAGCCCCAAGGTGCCCCCAGCAGTGCCCCCAGCAGTGCCCTCAGCCCCAAGGTGCCCCCAGCAGTGCCCCCAAGGCTCCCCCAGCAGTGCCCCCGAGGTGCCCCCAGCCCCAAGGCTCCCCCAGCAGCGCCCCCAGCAGTGCCCCCGAGGTGCCCCCAGCCCCAAGGCTCCCCCAGCAGTGCCCCCAGCAGTGCCCCCAGCAGTGCCCCCAAGGCTCCCCCAGCAGCGCCCCCAGCAGTGCCCCCAGCAGCGCCCCCCCCAGACCTGGGCGATCTCCTTGAGCCTGTAGCTGGCCTCCTCTGCCAGCAGCTGGCAGCTCTCCTCGGGCACGCCCCCGATGCCCATGGCCTCTGCCATCACCTTCATCGACTCTGCCGGCAGCAGGGTCTGGCTCAGCTTCAGCTTCTTCTCCTCTGCCATCCTCCTCCTCCTCCCCCGCGCGGGGGGCAGCCAGGCCGGGCAGGGGCAGAGCCCCCCGGGGCCGGCAGCAGCCTGCAGGGAGCGGAACCGAAGGGCAGGGCAGGCGGAGCCGGGGGGGGAGCTGAAGGGGAGGGCAGCCTGGGGGGGACTGAGGGAGGGGACATGAAGCTGGGGGACCCCAAGAGGAGCAAGACCCCCAGGGCTGGGGGACCCCAAAACATGGGGGGGTCCCAGAGCTGGGGGGACCTAAAGCCAGGGACTGCAAAACCGGGGGGACCCCAAAACATGGGGGGGACCTAAGACCAGGGATGCCAAAGCACAGAGGAGCCCAAAGCTGAGGGACCCCAAGCCAGGGGCACCCCAAAACCGGGGGACCCCAAAGCTGAGAGCAGCCCAAAGCTGAGGGACCCCAAACCAGGACCCCAAAACCAGGGGGACCCCAAAACATGGGGGCAACCCAGAGCTGGGGGGACTTAAACCCAGGGACACCAAAACTAGAGGGACCCCAAAACTGGGGGGACCTAAAGCCAGGGACACCAAAGCATGGAGGACCCCAAAGCCAAGGAACCCCAAAGCAGGGACCCCAAAACCAGGGAGACTCTAAAGCTGAAGGACCCCAAAGCTGAGGGCACACAAACCAGGGGGACCCCAAACCAGGGGGACCCCAAACCAGGGACCCCAAGGCTAGGGGGACCCCAAAGCTGAGGGACCCCAAGGCTAAGGAGACCCCAAAGCTGAGGGACCCCAAAACCGCGGGCACCCCAAAGCTGAGGAGCAAGGTGAAGGAGCGCCCCAAGCTGGGGGGGCCACAGAAGCAGGGAGCCCCAAGCAAGGAGCCCACAGCTGGGGGGGGACCCCAAAAGCCGGGGGGGGACCCCAGGCACAGAGCCAGCCTGAGGCTGCCCCCTCCCCGCTTTAGAGACCCCTGGGGGCAGGGCACCCAGAGCAGGGGGAGCAGAGCACCCCAAAAACAGCCTGGAGGGGGAGCCAGGAGCCAGGAGCCAGCACCCAGGACCCAGCACCCAGGACCCAGCCCCCAGGACCCAGCACTCAGCACCCAGCCCCCAGGACTCAGCACCCAGGGACCCAGCGCCCAGGACCCAGCCCCCAGGACTCAGCACTCAGCACCCAGCCCCCAGGGGCTCAGCACCCAGTACGCAGCCCCCAGGACCCAGCCCCCAGGACCCAGCCCCCAGGGCTCAGCACCCAGCACCCAGGACCCAGCACCCAGGACTCAGCACCCAGGACTCAGCACCCAGGACCCAGCCCCCAGGACACAGCACCCCAGGACTCAGCACCCAGGACCCAGCACCCAGGACCCAGCACCCAGGACTCAGCACCCAGGACCCAGCACCCAGGACCCCAGCACCCAGGACTCAGCACCCAGGACCCAGCACCCAGGACCCCAGCACCCAGGACTCAGCACCCAGGACCCAGCACCCAGGACCCAGCACCCAGGACCCAGCCCCCAGGACCCAGGACCCCAGGACTCAGCACCCAGCACCCAGGAATTCAGGACCCAGGATTCAGGATCCAGGACCCAGGATTCAGGACCCCAGGACTCAGCACCCAGCACCCAGGATTCAGGATTCAGGACCCAGGACCCCAGGACTCAGCACCCAGCACCCAGGATTCAGGACCCAGGATTCAGGACCCAGGATTCAGGATCCAGGACTCAGGACCCCAGCACTCAGCACCCAGCACCCAGGATTCAGGACCCAGCACCCAGAACCCAGGACTCAGCACCCAGGACCCCAGGACTCAACACCCAGCACCCCAGGGCTCAGCACCCAGCACCCCAGGGCTCAGCACCCCCAGCCCCCGTTACCTGTCACGCGCGGGGGTGGCTTCCCGCCGGCGCCATCTTGGCCCCGCCCCCTCGCGGCGCCAGGCCCTGGCGGGGCCGCAGGGAAGGGCAGGTGGAGACTGTGTGGGGAGGGGACCCCTGCCCCCCGAGCCCCCCCGCCCCGAGCCCCCCGCCCCCTCTGTCGGGCACGTCTCTGTCGCGACACGGAACGGCGCCGGCGGGGGGGCGCCGGGGGGCACTGGGGGGCGGCCGCGCGGCACTGCCCTGCCAGGACCTGCCGCGGGGGGAGGGGCGGAGGGGCTGCGCGTGCGCAGTGCGCGAGGACCGCGAGGCGCCGGCGGGGGGTGAGCGCGAGGGGCGGGGGGGAGACCAGCGCGGAGCTGGGGGGGGGCTGGGAACTGGGGGGAGGCCATTGAGGGGCTGGGGGCGGCCCTTGAGGGGCTGAGAACTGGGGGAGGCTATTGGGGGGTTGGGGGGCGGACTGGGGGAGGCCATTGGGGGGCTGGGGGGGGACTGAGTGAGACCATTGGGAGGCTGAGAACTGGGGAAGGCCATTGGAGAGCTGGGAGGGTCTGGGGGTGGCCGTTGGGATGTCTGGGGGCGACTGCAGGAGGCCATTGTGGAGCTGGGGGGGGACTGAGTGAGACCATTGGGGGGCTGGGGGCACTGGGGAAGGCCATTGGAGAGCTGGGGGGGGGACTGAGTGAGACCATTGGGGGGCTGGGGGCACTGGGGGAAGGCCATTGGAGAGCTGGGGGGGGGACTGAGTGAGACCATTGGGGGGCTGAGAACTGGGGAAGGCCATTGGAGAGCTGGGAGGGTCTGGGGGGTGGCCGTTGGGATGTCTGGGGGCGACTGCAGGAGGCCATTGTGGAGCTGGGGGGGGACTGAGTGAGACCATTGGGGGGCTGGGGGCACTGGGGAAGGCCATTGGAGGGCTGGGGGGGGGACTGAGTGAGACCATTGGGGGGGCTGAGAACTGGGGAAGGCCATTGGAGAGCTGGGAGGGTCTGGGGGTGGCCGTTGGGATGTCTGGGGGCGACTGCAGGAGGCCATTGTGGAGCTGGGGGGGGGACTGAGTGAGACCATTGGGGGGCTGGGTGGCACTGGGGAAGGCCATTGGAGGGCTGGGGGGGCACTGGGGGTGGCCATTGGAGAGCTGGGGGTGGACTGGGGGCGGCCCCTTGGGGGGCTGGGGGCGACTGGCTGGGGGGGGACTGAGTGAGACCCTTGTGGGGCTGAGAACTGGGGAAGGCCATTGGAGAGCTGGGGGGACTGGGGGGGGCACTGGGGGAGGCCACTGTGGAGCTGAGGACGGGACTGGGGGAGACTCCTGGGGGGCTGGGGGTACTGGAGGAGGCCATTGTGGAACTGGGGGGAGGGGAACTGGGGAAGGCCTTTGGGGAGCTGGGGGGGGGCTGGGAGCTCTGGAGGAGGCCACTGGGGGCGGAACTAGGGGCGCTGAGGGAGACCATGGGGGGGCACTGGGGGAGCCCACTGAGGGGACTGGGGACAACTGGGAGGACTGGGGGCACTAAGACTTTTGGGGGGACTGGGGGAGACCATTGAGGGGGCTGGGGGCACTGGAGGGGGCTGGGGGCACTGGGGGGGACTGGGGAAGGCCATTGGGGGAGCTGTGGAGGGACGACTGAGGGAGACCACTGGGGAACCGGGGGGAGACCCTTTGGGGTCTCCTTTAACCAACACACCCCCCCTGCCCAGGTCGCTGCGGAGCACAACCTGCGTCTGAGCCCCCTGTGACCTGCCCGGCCCCCCCTGCCCCCCGGCACACCTCGGGGGGTGCTGACCTGCCCCCTGTGACCTGCCCGGCCCCCCCCTGCCCCGCGGCACGCCTCGGGGGGTGCTGACCTGCCCCCTGTGACCTGCCCGGCCCCCCCCTGCCCCCCGGCACACCTCGGGGGGTGCTGACCTGCCCCCTGTGACCTGCCCGGCCCCCCCTGCCCCGCGGCATGCCTCGGGGGGTGCTGACCTGCCCCCTGTGACCTGCCCGGCCCCCCCTGCCCCCCGGCATGCCTCGGGGGGTGCTGACCTGCCCCCTGTGACCTGCCCGGCCCCCCCTGCCCCGCGGCATGCCTCGGGGGGTGCTGACCTGCCCCCTGTGACCTGCCCGGCCCCCCCCTGCCCCCCGGCATGCCTCGGGGGGTGCTGACGCGCCCCCTGGGCCGCCCCGAGGTGCCGGGGGTGCCGTACTCGCTGCGGGTGCTGCAGGAGGGCTACAGCCGCCCCCGGCCCCGAGGGCAGCTGCCGCGCCGAGGGCTCCATCAGCCTGGTGTGGGGGGGGCCCGGTCACGGCCCTGGTGGACACGGGGGGGCCGTGGGGCCGCCGGCGCCTGCTGCAGCTGCTGGGGGCCCAGGGGCTGACCCCCGCGGACGTCACCCACGTGGTGGTCACCCACGGCCACTCGGACCACGTGGGGAACATCAACCTCTTCCCCCAGGCCACGCTGGTGGTGGGGCTGGACCTGAGCCGGGGGGAGGGGCTGTACCTGCCCCACGGCATGGGCCGGGGGCTGCCCTACCCCCTGCACCCCGGGCTGCTGGAGGTGGTGCCCACCCCCGGGCACACCCCCGACCACGTCAGCCTGCTGCTGCGGGGCACCTCCCTGGGCACCGTGCTGGTGGCCGGGGACCTCTTCGAGAGGGAGGAGGATGAGGAGGAGTGGAGAGCCCTGAGCCAGGACCAGGCCCGGCAGGAGCAGAGCCGCAGCTGGGCCCTGGCCACCGCCGACGTCATCGTCCCCGGCCACGGCGCCCCCTTCAGGGTCCTCAGGGCCCCGGGGAGGGCAGGGGAGGCCCGGGGAGAGGGGGAGGGGGGCAGCGGGGGAGGGGGAGAGGAGGGACAGGGGGAGGGGGGAGATGGCAGCAGGGGAGAGAGAGAGGGAGGAGAGGGAGAGGGGGGAGATGGCAGTGGGGCAGAGGGAGAAGGAGGGGAGGGACAGGGAGAGGGGGGAGATGGCAGCGGGGGGAGAGGGAGGGTTGGGACAGGGAGAGGGAGGAAGGGGGGAGGGACAGGGAGAAGGAGAAGACACCACCAGGTGAGAGGGAGGGGAGGGACAAGGAGAGGGAGGAGATGGCACCAGGGGAGAGGGAGGGTAGGGATGGGGAGGGGGGTCCCAGCAGAGGGGGGACCAAGGGAGGTGGCCCCAAGGAGAACAATGAGGGGAGAGAGGACCTCAGGCCATGAGAGGTTTCCAGTGGAGGAAGAAGCCTTAGAGGTGGCCTCAAGGAGAGGGAGAAGGAAACTGGAGAGGACCTCAGGCCATGAGAGGCTTCCAGAGGAGATGGAAGCCTTGGAGGTGGCCCCAAGGAGGAGGACAATGAGGGGAGAGGATCTCAGACCCCAAGGAGGAGGACAACAAGGAGAGAGGATCTCAGACCCCAAGGAGGACAATGAAGGGAGAGGATCTCAGACCCCAAGAAGGACGATGAGGAGAGAGAATCTCAGACCCCCAAGGAGGAGGATGATGAGGAGAGAGGACCTCAGACCCCAAGGAGAAGGACAATGAGGAGAGAGGACCTCAGACCCCAAGAAGGACGATGAGGGGAGAGGATCTCAGACCCCAAGGAGGAGGAGGATGAGAGGAGAGGATTTCAGACCCCAAGGAGGAGGAGGATGAGGGGAGAGGACCTCAGACCCCAAGGGGGAGGATGATGAGGGGAGAGGATCTCAGACCCCAAGGAGAAGGACAATGAGGAGAGAGGACCTCAGACCCCAAGAAGGACGATGAGGGGAGAGGATCTCAGACCCCAAGGAGAAGGAGGATGAGGGGAGAGGATCTCAGACCCCAAGAAGGACGATGAGGGGAGAGTACCTCAGACCCCAAGGAGGACAATGAGGGGAGAGGACCTCAGACCCCAAGGAGGAGGATGATGAGAGGAGAGGATCTCAGACCCCAAGGAGGAGGAGGATGAGGGGAGAGGATCTCAGACCCCAAGGAGGAGGAGGATGAGGGGAGAGGATCTCAGACCCCAAGAAGGACGATGAGGGGAGAGTACCTCAGACCCCAAGAAGGACGATGAGGGGAGAGGACCTCAGACCCCAAGGAGGAGGAGGATGAGGGGAGAGGACCTCAGACCCCAAGGAGGAGGATGATGAGGAGAGAGGATCTCAGACCCCAAGGAGGAGGAGGATGAGGGGAGAGGATCTCAGACCCCAAGAAGGACGATGAGGGGAGAGTACCTCAGACCCCAAGGAGGACAATGAGGGGAGAGGACCTCAGACCCCAAGGAGGAGGATGATGAGAGGAGAGGATCTCAGACCCCAAGGAGGAGGAGGATGAGGGGAGAGGATCTCAGACCCCAAGAAGGACGATGAGGGGAGAGTACCTCAGACCCCAAGAAGGACGATGAGGGGAGAGGATCTCAGACCCCAAGGAGGAGGACAATGAGGAGAGAGGACCTCAGACCCCAAGGAGGAGGAGGATGAGGAGAGAGGACCTCAGACCCCAAGGAGGACAATGAGGGGAGAGGATCTCAGACCCCAAGGAGGAGGACGATGAGGGGAGAGGACCTCAGACCCCAAGAAGGACGATGAGGGGAAAGGACCTCAGACCCCAAGGAGGAGGACAATGAGGAGAGAGGACCTCAGACCCCAAGGAGGAGGAGGATGAGGAGAGAGGATCTCAGACCCCAAGGGGGAGGACGATGAGGGGAGAGGACCTCAGACCCCAAGGAGGACGATGAGGGGAGAGGATCTCAGACCCCAAGAAGGACGATGAGGGGAGAGGACCTCAGACCCCAAGGAGGAGGAGGATGAGGGGAGAGGACCTCAGACCCCAAGGAGGACGATGAGGGGAGAGGACCTCAGGCCATGAGAGGCCTTCTGGGGCTCTCCCTGGGTGGAGATGACGACTCAGGAGTGTCCCCAGGGGTGGAATAAAGGCCCTGAGCGAGCCCTGGTGAGGTCACTTTGGGGGCGATGAGATCGGGGGGTGGCACCTGGGGCACCCCCAAATGCCACCTGAGGGGGGCTGGGGACAGCTTTAGGGGTCCCACGGAGCCGGGGGCTCCGTGGGACCCCTAAAGCTGTCCCCAGCCTCCTCCAGGAGCTCCTCCCCAGAGCTTGGCTGCCTCCAGCTGACCAATGGGAGCCGAGGGTTGGGGGGTGGAGCCAGCCAATGAGGTGGCAGCTGGGGGGGCGGGGGGGGGGAGGGAGGTGACCCCAGGATGTCCCCCGGGATGTTGTCCTCACCCCGGGGGTCAGTGACCCCCAGGCCACCTGGCACAGCCCTGGCAAGCTGCAGCCCAACCCCTCCCAACCAGTGCCCCCCAGTGCCCCCCAGCTCCCTCCTAGTGCCCCCCAGCTCCCTCCCAGTGCCCCCCAGGTCCCTCTCAGTGACCCCCAACCCCTCCCCAGTGCTCCCCAGCTCCATCTCAGTGCCCCACAGCCCCCACTCAGTGACCCCCACCTCCCCCCAGCCCCTCCCCAGTGCCCCCCAGTTCCCTCTCAGTGACCCCCAGCTCCCTCCCAGTGCCCCCCAGTTCCCCCCCAGTGACCCCAAACTCCCTCCTAGTGCCCCCCAGCTGCCCCCTAATGTGTCCCAGTTCCCTTCCAGTGCTCCCAGTTCCCTCCCAGTGCCCTCAGCACCCTCCCAACCAGTACCACCCCGTGCCCCCCAGCTCTCTCCCAGTGCCCCCCAGCTCCCCCCCAGTGCCTCCCAGTCCTCCCCAGTTACCTCCCAACCCATCCCAGCACCCCCCCAGTCCCCTTCCCACCCCTCCCATTCCCGTCCCGGCCCCTCCCCTCCCCCAGCCCTCCCCTCCCCCGCTGCCCAAGGTCCTCCCCGCGGTCACTCCGGGTCCCTTTCCCCTTCTCCCTGCCCCTCCCTCCCCCCGCCCGGGTTATAAAGGGGCGCCGGGGCGGGCGGGGGGAGGCAGCAGCAGCCATGGCCCGGTCCCCGCGGCCCGCGGTGGCCCCGCTGCTGGCCCCGCTGCTGGCCCCGCTGCTGGCCCTGCTGCTGGCCCTGCCGCCGGCCCGCGGCTGGGGGCAGGATGTCCCTGTGGAGAGCCTGACGGTGACCAACGGGGGGCCCTGGGGCGAGTGGGGGGAGGCCGAGTTCTGCCCCAAGGGCTCCTACGCCGTGGGGGTGCAGCTGAAGGTGGGGCCCGGGGGGGCAGTGGGGACACTTGGGGGGGGGGGCTGGGGTCGTGAGGGGGGGGTTGGGGATGGTGATGGAAGGGGGCGGAGGGCTTGGGGACACTGGGGGGGTTGGGGACACTGGGGGGGGTTGGGGGCGTTGTGGGGGGCTGGGGTCATTGGGGGGGACATTGGAGGGGGTCGGAGACTTTGGGGTTGGGGGGGCTGGGGACGTTGGGGGGTCGTGGGGGGGGCTGGGGAGGTTGGGGACATTGTGGGGAGCTGGGGTCATTGGGGGGGACATTGGGGAGGGGTCGGGGACGTTGGGTCGTGGGGGGCCGTGGGGGCGGTGGGGAGGTTGGGTCGTGGGGGCGGTGGGGAGGTTGGGGCGTGGGGGGCGCTGGGGGCGTCGGGGAGGGGTGGTGAGGAGGGCAGGATCCGTGACTCGGGGGGGGGCCGCAGGTGGAAGCCTACCGCGGGCTGTTCGGGGGACGACTCGGGGCTGAACGGCGTCAGGCTGCTCTGCCACCCCCAGGGCACCGCCAGCTCCAGCGTCGCACCGTGAGCCGCCGCGGGGGGGCGCCGCGGGGCCCGCATGGGGGGGAGGGCATGGGGGGAGGTCGGCGCCCCTGGGGGTCCCGCGGGGATGCTGCTTTATGGCCCCCCGTGCCCCACCCCTGCCCTCCACAGCCCCCAGCCACGCCCCCCACACCCCACCCGTGCTCTCCACACCCCACTCACACCCTCCACACCCCTCCCACACCTTCCCACACCCTCCACACCCCTCCCACATCCTCCACACCCTTCCCACACCCCTCCCACATCCTCCACACCCTTCCCACACCCCATCCACAGCCTTCCCACTCTCCACACCCCAACCACACCCCCACGCCCCACCCACACCCCACCCATGCCCTACCCACACTCCACCCACACCCTCCACACCCCTCCCACACCCCACCCACATCCCTTCCACACCCCACCCACACCCTCCACACCCCTCCCACACCCCTCCCACTCCCCACCCACATCCCACCCACACCCTCCACACCCCACCCATGCCCCTCCCACACTCCACCCACACCCTCCACACCCCTCCCACACCCCACCCACATCCCTTCCACACCCCACCCACACCCTCCACACCCCTCCCACACCCCTCCCACTCCCCACCCACATCCCACCCACACCCTCCACACCCCACCCATGCCCCTCCCACACTCCACCCACACTCTCCACACCCCTCCCACATCCTCCACACCCCTCCCACACCCCACCCACACCCTCCACACCCCACTCTCATCCCTCCACACCTCGCCCACATCCTCCACACCCCGCCCACACCCCACCCACACCCCTCCCACACTCACCACACCCCTCCCACACCCCACCCACGCCCCTCCCACACCCCACCCACACCCCTCCCACACCCCTCCCACACCCCACCCACACCCCTCCTATACCCGAGCCACACCCTCCACACCCCTCCCACACCTTCCCCACCCCTCCCACATCCTCCACACCCCGCCCACACCCCACCCACACCCCTCCCACACTCACCACACCCCTACCACACCCCACCCACGCCCCTCCCACACCCCTCCCACACCCCACCCACACCCCTCCCACACCCTCCACACCCCACCCACACCCCTCCTATACCCCAGCCACACCTTCCACACCCCTCCCACCCCCCCGCCCCCCGGCCTCCCCCCAGCCGCGCCCCGCTCTCCCCCCCGCAGGCGTGGCTCCTGGCTGGGGGCGCAGCGGTGCCCGGGGCAGCAGCGCTTGGCCTCCTTCCGGCTGCGGGTGGAGGCGCCGCGGGGGCTGTGGGACGACGCCGCAGCCTCCAACCTGGACGCCCTCTGCGAGGGGGGGGAGGTGCTGCAGGGGGAGGGCACCATGGCCGGCGCCTGGGGCAACTGGAGCCAGCCCTGCTCCCCCTCCTGGTGGGTCTGCGGCCTCAGGACCCTGGTGGAGCCCCCCCAGAAGGCAGGGGACGACACCGGCCTCAACAGCCTCCAGCTCTTCTGCTGCCCCTGAGGGGAGGGGGTTGGGGGAGTCCCCTTGGGGGGGCATAGTTCCCCTGGGGGGAGGGGTAGCCCCCCTGGGGGCAACCTCCCTGCCGCCCTCTGTGGCCCTGCAGCAGCTCCCCCAGGTGCCCATGGGGCCAGCCTGGCACCTCCTTGACCTTGGGGGCCTCCAGGGTCCCCCTGGTGGCTTCCAGGGACCTCTTGATGGCCTCCAACGTTCCCCTGGTGGCCTCTAAGGTCCTCATGCCCCCCCCACCCCAGGACACCTCCTTGACCCTCATGACCTCCCCCACGTCCCTTGGTGCTCTCCCCCCTGCTGTCCCCTTTGTGTCCCCCCCCAGCATTAAACTCAGTCAATGACCGCTTGGTGCCACCTGCTTCTGGGGGGGGTTGGGGTCCCCTGGGTCCCTTTTGGGGAGGTTTGGTGTCCCCTGGGTGCCTTTTGGGTCCCTTTTGGGGGGGCCTGGTGTCCCCTGCTTTCTTTTGGGGGGCCTAGTGTCCCCTGGGTCCCTTTTGGGTCCCTTTTGGGGGGGGTTTGGTGTCCCCTGGTTTCTTTTGGGGGAGGTTGGTGTCCCCTGCTTTCTTTTGGGGGGCCTGGTGTCCCCTAGGTCCCTTTTGGGTTCCTTTTGGGGGGGTTTGGTGTCCCCTGGGTGCCTTTTGGGTCCCTTTTGGGGGGGTTGGAGTCCCTTGGGTCCCTTTTGGGGGAGTTTGGTGTCCCCTGGTTTCTTTTGGGGGGCCTGGTGTCCCCTGGGTCCCTTTTGGGTCCCTTTTGGGGGGGCCTGGTGTCCCCTGGTTTCTTTTGGGGGGGTTGGTGTTCCCTCGGTCCCTTTTGGGGGGGGTCTGATGTCCCCTGGGTCCCTTTTGGGGGGGTTTGGTGTCCCCTGGGTGCCTTTTGGGTCCCTTTTGGGGGGGTTGGTATCCCCTGGGTCCCTTTTGGGGGGTTTGGTGTCCCCTGGGTCCCCTTTGGGTCCCTTTTGGGGGGCCTGGTGTCCCCTGGTTTCTTTTGGGGGGGGTTGGTGTCCCCTGGGTCCCTTTTGGGGGGGTCTGGTGTCCCCTGGGTCCCTTTTGGGGGGTTGGTGTCCCCTGGTTTCTTTTGGGGGAGGTTGGTGTCCCCTGCTTTCTTTTGGGGGGCCTGGTGTCCCCAGGGTCCCTTTTGGGTCCCTTTTGGGGGGGTTGGAGTCCCTTGGGTCCCTTTTGGGGGAGTTTGGTGTCCCCTGGTTTCTTTTGGGGGGGGCCTGGTGTCCCCTGGGTCCCTTTTGGGGGGGCCTGGTGTCCCTTTTGGGGGGGCCTGGTGTCCCTTCTGGGGGGGCCTGGTGTCCCCTGGGTCCTTTGTCCCCTCCCTTGGACCTTGCCCCCCCGGGGTTAATGATTCACCCCCGCGGGGAGGGCAGGGCCAGGCCGGTGCCAGCTCTGCTGCCAGCCTGGGCACTCTGCCCCTCCCCCCCGGTGAGTTTTGCTGGGGGGTCCCTGGGGCAGGGAGGATTTCCTTTAAAGTGGGGGAGGGGAGTGGGGGTCTCTTGCCCCCCCCCCAACTCCTCTCTTTCTGGTCTGCTGCAGCCCCTCCCCCCCCCGAGGATGGAGCAGGGGCAGGTAAAGAGGGGGGGGGAAGGGGGGGAGGGAAGGGGGGGGTTGGAGTGGGGTTCACAGGGACACCCCCCCCAAGCCACAGCCTCTTTGACCCTCCCCCACCCCTTCCCCAGCAGCCCCCAGCCGGGCCTGAGCCCCCCCAGAATGAGCCAGGGAGCCCCGAGGCCACGGGGGGTGAGAGCTGGGGGAGCTGGGGGGCACTGGGAGGTCACTGAGGGGCACTGGGGGTCACTGGGAGGCACTGGGGGGCACTGGGAGGTCACTGGGAGGCACTGGGGGACACTGGGAGGTCACTGAGAGGCACTGGGAGGTCACTGGGAGGTCACTGAGGGGCACTGGGAGGCACTGGGGGGCACTGGGGGGCACTGGGAGGCACTGGGGGGCACTGGGGGGCACTGGGGGGCACTGGGAGGGCACTGGGAGGTCACTGGGAGGCACTGGGGGGCACTGGGAGGTCACTGGGGGGCACTGGGAGGTTACTGGGGGGGCACTGGGAGGTCACTGGGAGGTCACTGGGAGGCACTGGGGGGCACTGGGAGGCACTGGGAGGCACTGGGGGGCACTGGGAGGTTACTGGGGGGGCACTGGGAGGTCACTGGGAGGTCACTGGGAGGCACTGGGGGGCACTAGGAGGTCACTAGGAGGCACTGGGAGGTCACTGGGGGGCACTGGGAGGCACTGGGGGGCACTGGGAGGTCACTGGGGGGCACTGGGGGGCACTGGGAGGCACTGGGGGGCACTGGGAGGTCACTGGGGGGCACTGGGGGGCACTGGGAGGTCACTGGGAGGTCACTGGGGGGCACTGGGAGGCACTGGGAGGCACTGGGGGGCACTGGGAGGTCACTGGGGGGCACTGGGGGGCACTGGGAGGCACTGGGGGGCACTGGGAGGTCACTGGGAGGTCACTGGGGGGCACTGGGGGGCACTGGGAGGTCACTGGGGGGCACTGGGAGGCACTGGGGGGCACTGGGAGATGGTTCCTCGGGGTCTGGGGTCGCTGACATCCCCCCCGCCCCCGCCCCTTGTTTCCACATGTCCCGCCCATCGCCCTGGGGGCGGCTCCTATTGGACGAGCTGAGGAACCCTCCCCCTCTTCGCCCCGCCCACCGCCCCGCCCCCCTCACCGTCGTGTTCCGCGGCCCTCGCCCCTCCTCCCAGCGTGAGTAGCCCAAGGGGCGGGGCAGCCACAGGCCCCCGAGGGGGGCGGGGCCACCGCCTTGAACCCCGCCTCCTACCCGCCCAGAGCGACCGCCAGGCCCCGCCCCTGCGGCCGGCCCCGCCCCCGCCGGCTGCGCCGCCCGCTCTGCAAACCACGCCCCTCCAGGAGGCCTCGCCCGCCGCCGCAGCTCCGCCCCTTGCGCGAGCCCAGCGCCCAACGACAACCCGCCAGGGGCGGGGCAATAAAAGACTTTGATTGACAGCTCTGGGGCACGCCCCTTTTCCCGGGGGGGGTGGGGGTGGTGGAACCGCGCTGCCGTAAAGCGCAGCGCCGCTCGGGGGGGTGGGGGTGGTGTGTGTGTGCGTGTGTGCCACGCTGCCGCAAAAGCGCGGCGGTGTTTCAGGCGTTTGCGACGCGGCCGTAAAGCGCGGCGGTACAACCTCAGCGCTCCACCCCACCCCGCCTCCCCCGCCTCGCTGCGCGCAGCCTCGCTGCCGTAAAGCAGGGCAGGCGGCGGCAAGATGGCGGCGGCGGCGCTGACGGTGCGGGCGGCGGCGCTGACGGTGCGGGCGGCGGAGCCTTGGGCCCGGGCGGGCCCCGCGGCGCTGCTCCCGGAGTGGACGCAGGAGGCAGTCAGCACCGGCGTGAGTGGGGCGCGGGGGGCGGCCAGGCACGGGGTGGGGAGCAGGAGGAGCTCACGGGAGGGGCACTGATGGAGTCGGGGAGGGGTCACCCAGGGGTCTGGGGGGATCAGTTATGGGTTTGGGGGAGCCACTTATGGGGCTGGGGGTTCACTTAGGGGTCTGGGGGGCAGTTTTGGGTTTAGGGGAGTCACTTAGGGGGCTGGGGGGTCACTTAGGGGTAGGGGGGGTCAGTTATGGCTTTGGGGGAGACACCTATAGGGCTGGGGGGTTCACTTATGGGGCTGGGGGGGTCAGTTATGGGTTTGAGGGAGTCACTTATGGGGCTCGGGGTTCACTTATGGGGCTGGGGGGGTCAGTTTTGGGTTTGGGGGAGTCACATGGGGCTGGGAGTTCACTTAGGGGGCTGGGGGGCAGTTTTGGGTTTGGGGGAGTCACTTAGGGGGCTGGGGGGGTCACTTAGGGGTGGGGTGTCAGTTTTGGGTTTGGGGGAGTCACTTATGGGGCTGGGGGTTCACTTATAGGGCTGGGGGGTCAGTTTTGGGTTTGGGGGAGTCACCTATGGGGCTGGGAGGTCACTTATGGGGCAGGGGAGTAGTCGTTGCTCTGCATGGGTCAGTTATTGGGCTGGGGGGGTCAGTTATGAGGCAGGACAGAGAAGCTATAGGTCTGGAGGAGTCACTTATGGGGCTGGGGGTTCACTTAGGGGTCTGGGGGGTCAGTTAGGGGTTTGGGGGAGTCACCTATGGGGCTGAGGGGTCACTTATGGGGCTGGGGGGGCACTTTTGGGGCGGGGGGGTAGTTATTGCTCTGCATGGGTCAGTTATTGGGCAGGAGAGAGAAGTTATGGGTATGTGGGGTCACTTATGGGGCTGGAGGGTCACTTATGGGGTGGAGAGGCAGTTGTTGCTCTGCATGGGTTCAGTTATGGGCTGGGGGGGCACTTATGGGGGCTGGGAGGGTCAGTTATGGGGCAGGGGGGGTAGTCGTTGCTCTGCATGGGTCAGTTGTGGGCTGGGGTGGTAGCTATGGGGCAGGAGGGAGAAGTTGTGGGTCTGGAGGGGGTCAGCTATGGGTCTGGGGGGTTTCACTTATGGGTCTGCCCCCCAACCCGCTTCCCCCCTGCCCACAGACCACCATCATGGCCGTGGAGTTTGACGGCGGTGTCGTCATCGGAGCCGACTCCAGGACCACCACCGGGTGAGGGCCGCAGTGATGTCACTTGTGACGTCATCAGTGACATCACCACAGGGCTGTGGTGGGGGGTGGTGTCCCCACGATGTCACCCCCAGAGCGCAGAGGGGTCCCAGGGGCCACCGGCCCCTCCCTTGTCACCAGGACTCTGTTGTCACCAGAGGCCCCCAGGTGCCACCCCGAGCGGTTGTCACCAACCGCAGCTCTGCAGCTCCTGGGGACCCGGCCCGGGGCTGGGCCGGGGGCTGGGCCGGGGGCTGGGCTGGGGGCTGGGCTGGGGGCTGAGGTGGGGGCTGGGCTGGGGGCTGGGCTCAGGGCTGAGCTGGGGGCTGGGCTGGGGGCTGGGCTGGGGGCTGGGCTGGGGGCTGGGCTCAGGGCTGAGCTGGGGGCTGAGCTGGGGGCTGGGCTGGGGGCTGAGCTGGGGGCTGGGCTGGGGGCTGGGCTCAGGGCTGAGCTGGGGGCTGAGCTGGGGGGCTGGGCTGGGGGCTGAGCTGGGGGCTGAGCTGGGGGCTGGGCTGGGGGCTGCGCTCATGGCTGGGCTGGGGCCTGAGCTGGGGGCTGGGCTGGGGGCTGGGCTGGGGGCTGTGCTCATGGCTGAGCAGGGGGCTGGGCAGGGGGCTGAGCTCGGGGCTGGGCTCGGGGCTGGGCTCGGGGCTGCGCTCAGGGCTGCTCTGTCCCCGTGCTGCTGTCACTCTGGTGGTGTCACCATGCTGATGTCACACTGATGATGTCAGTGCCACTGGTGCCCCCTTCCTGCTGTCCCCTTGCTGCTGTCCCCACACTGGTGCCACTGTGCTGTCCCCCTTGCTGCTGCCCCCTTGCTGCTGTCCCCACACTGGTGCCACTGTGCTGTCCCCTTGCTGCTGCCCCCTTGCTGCTGTCCCCACACTGGTGCCACTGTGCTGTCCCCTTCCTGCTGTCCCCTTGCTGCTGTCCCCACACTGGTGCCACTGTGCTGTCCCCTTGCTGCTGCCCCCTTGCTGCTGTCCCCACACTGATGCCACTGTGCTGTCCCCTTGCTGCTGTCCCCTTGCTGCTGTCCCCACACTGATGCCACTGTGCTGCCCCCTTGCTGCCCCCGTGTGAGTGTCCCCCGGGTGTCCCCGCAGTGCCTACGTGGCCAACCGCGTGACGGACAAGCTGACGCCGGTACACGACCGCATCTTCTGCTGCCGCTCCGGCTCCGCCGCCGACACGCAGGCCGTGGCCGACGCCGTGGCCTACCAGCTGGCCTTCCACAGGTGTGCTGGGGGGGGCAGCTGTGGGGCTGGGGGGGCAGTTACAGGGCAGAAAGGAGGAGTTATGGGCCTGGAAAATGCAGTTGTGGGCCAGGAAGGGGTAGTTATGGGGTTGGGGGGACACTTAGGGGGCTGAGGGGGTCTGCTGTGGGTCAGTTGTGGGGCTGGAGAGCAGTTCTGGGTCAAGAGGAGGCACTTATGGGGTCGGGGGAGCAGTTATGGGGCTGGCAGCTGTTTTGGGGCTGAAGATCACTTAGGAGGCAGTTAGGGGTGAGGAGGAGGCACTGCGGGGGGGCCGGGGGCGCCCCCTGCCCATCCCCCGCTGTGCCCCTGCAGCATAGAGCTGGAGGAGCCGCCCCGGGTGCGCACGGCCGCCAGGCTCTTCCAGCAGAGCTGCTACCGGTACCGCGAGGAGCTCAGCGCCGGCGTCATCGTGGCCGGATGGGACCCCCCGGCGGGGCGGGCAGGTGAGGGGGCTCTGCCCCACAGCGGGACCCCCAGCCCCACAGCGGGACCCCCAGCTCCATAGCAGCATCCCCTGCCCCACAGCTAATCCCCCTGCCCCACAGCAGTGCCCCCTGCCCCATAGTGGGACCCTTTGCCCCACAGCAATGGCCCTAGCCCTGTAGCAGGGTCCCCACAGCAGTGCCCCCTGCCCCACAGCAGGACCCTCTGCCCCACAGCGAATCCCTCTGCCCCAGAGCAAGTCCTTCTGCCCCATAGCTGGACCCTCTGCCCCACAGCAGGGCCCCCATAGCATCACCCCCAGCCCCATAGTGTGAGAGCCCCAGCCCTGTAGCAGAGCCCCACAGCATGAATCGCCCAGCCCCATAGAAGGTTTCTCTGCCCCATAGCAGGATCCTCCTGCCCCTTTTCTTTCCCTTTTTTCTTGTCCCACCTTCCCTTCTCAGCCCCATAGCTGCCCCCCTGAGCCCTATGCCCCCCCAGGTGTACCTGGTGCCCACGGGGGGGCTCCTCCTGCCCCATTCCCTCCCTTTCTCTCCCCTTCACCCTGCCCCCCAGCTGCCCCCCAGCCCCCCTGAGCTCTGTTCCCCCCCAGGTGTACGTGGTGCCCATGGGGGGGATGCTGCTGCGGCAGCCCTTCGCCGTGGGGGGGGTCTGGCAGCTCCTACATCTACGGCTTCCTGGACGCTGCCTTCCAGCCAGGCATGAGCCAGGCCCAGTGCCAGGAGTTCGTGGCCAGAGGTGGGCTTGGGGGGGGGGCCCTGGAGGGCTTTGGGGGGGATTAGAAGGGGTTGGGCAGGGGGCTCATAGGGGATTTGGGGGGATGGAGGGGGCCCTGAGGGACTTAGAGGAGACATGGAGGGGGCTTTGGGGGTGTCCTGAGGGGTTTGTGGGGGTCCTGGAGGTGTTTGTGGGGTCTAGAAGGGGTTGGACATGGGGCCCCTAGGGGTCTAGGGGGATGTTAATTGGGGGGGGGGAGGGGGGCACTGAGGGGGGGTGATTTGGGGGGGGAGGGGGCACTGAGAGGGGGTTGATTGGGGGGGAGGGGGCACTGGGGGGGGTGATTTGGGGGGGGAGGGGGCACTGAGGGGGGTTGATTGGGGGGGGAGGGGGCACTGGGGGGGGTGATTTGGGGGGGGGAGGGGGCACTGAGGGGGGGTTGATTGGGGGGGAGGGGGCACTGAGGGGGGTGATTTGGGGGTGAAGGGGGCACTGAGGGGGTTTAATTTGGGGGCGTGCCCTGAGGGTGTGTTGACCCCGGGGGGCTTTGGGCTGGGTTTGTGTGGGGACACTTCGTTGGCTTTCAGCCTCCCTGGGGAGGGCTCTGGGGGTATTTTTTGGGGGGGGAGGGGGTGTGTCTGAGTCCCCCAGCAGTGACCCCCCCTCCCCTGCCCCCTTTTGGCAGCTCTGGCCCTGGCCATGTGCAGGGATGGCTCCAGCGGGGGGGTGATTCGCTTGGCCACCATCAGCGCCGCCGGCGTCCAGCGCAGCGTCCTGGCAGGGGACCAGCTGCCGGGGGGCGACGGGGGACCCCCGGTCTGAGCAGGGGGCCTGCCTGTGACACCTCCCCCAACACTGTGAGGAGGGGTCCCCCCAAATCTCAGAGGAGTGGGGGACACCCCAAAACCTGGGAGGAAGGAGTTCTGCATAAGGGGTTGTATTGGGGGGGTAATAAATGGTTGATGGAATTGAGATCTGTGCCTGGGGGCTGGAGTTGAAGACCCCCCCCCAATATGGGGTCACCCCCCCCTCACTATGGGGTCACCCCTGACCTGTGATCCCCCGATTATGGGGGTGACCCCTCTTGGCCTCCACTCAGTATGGGGTGACCCCTCCTAGAGACACCCCCCCCTCATTAGGGGGGGTGATCCCTACTGGAGGCCCCCCTCAATATGGGGATGACCCCTCCTGGAGCCCACTCAATATGGGGGTAACCCCTCCTGGAGCCCCTCCAGTATGGGGTGATCCCTCCTGGAAACCCCTTATTCATTATGGGGGTGACCCCTCCTAGAGCCCCCTCAGTAAGGGGGTGATCCCTCCTGGAGACCCCCACACATCATGGGGGTGACCCCTCCTGGAAGCCCCTAAGGTTTGGGGGCAAAAAGCTTCATTTTGGGGGTTACAAGGATCATTGGGGGGGGCAGATAGTGTGGGGGTGAAGAGTGCCATTTTGGGGTAAGAAATGATCGTTTTGGGGGTGGAAAGTGCCATTTAGAGGTGAAAAGCAGCATTTGTGGGGTGGAAAACTGCACTTTGAAGGAAGGAAGAGGCTGATCTGGGGGAGGGAAAAGGCCAATTTGGGGGCAGAACCTCATTCTGGGGGCGGAAAGGACAATTTGGGGGGGCAGAGAGGACATTTTGGGGGTGAAAAGTGCCACTTTGGGGTAAAAAATGATCATTTGGGGAGAGAACTTGCTATTTGGGGGGGAGAAAAGGATCAGTTTGGGGGGTGAAAAGTGCCTCTTGGGGGCACTAAAAGGACATCTTGGGGGGGGGGAAGGATAAATTCTGGGGTGAAAAATGCCATTTGGGGGTAAAAATGACCATTTGGGGGTAAAAATTGCCATTTTGGGGGAGAAAGTGTAAAGTTGAGGGGTGAAAAGTGCTAGTTTGGGGTAAAAAATGGTAATCTGGGGAGTGAAAAGTGCCACTTTGGGGGGGGAAAAAGGACATTTTGGAGGGCTGAAAGTATCATTTTGGGGGTGGAAAGTGCCATTTTGGAAGAGAAAAGGATCATTTTGGGGATAAAAAGGACATTTTGGGGGATGAAATGTAAATTATGGGGTGGAAAATGCCCTTTGGGGGCAAAAAAATTAAGCCTTTGGGGATAAAAATTGTCATTTTGGGGGAGAAAGGGTAAAGTTGAGGGGTGAACAGTGCCACTTTGGGGCATAAAAAGGACATCTTGGGAGTGAAAGGATAAATTTGAGGGTGAAAAATGTCATTTTGGGGTTAAAAACTATCATTTTGGGATAAAAGTTGCCATTTTGGGGGAGAAAAGGATCAGTTTGGGAGTGAAAAGTGCCTCTCTGGTGCATTGAAAGGACCTTCTGGGGGTGAAAGTAGACAGTTGGGGGTGAAAAGTGTCATTCTGGGGCATAAAAAGGACCTTTTGGGGGTGAGAAGTGCCATTTGGGGGAGAAAAGGAACACTTTGGGGGTGAAATGTCCCAGTTAGGGGGTGAAAAGCACCACTTTTGGGGTGGAGAACTGCAACTTCAAGGTGGGTAAAGGCTGATTTGGGGGAGGGAAAAGGAGAATTTGGGGACAGAACCTCATTCTGGGGCTGGAAAGTGCCATTTGGGGGGGATAAAAAGGACATTTTTGGGGGGAAAGTAGACATTTGAGGGTGAAAAGTGCCATTTGGGGCATAAAAAAGACATATTGGGAGTGAAAGGATAAATTTGGGGGTGAAAAATGCCATTTTGGGGTTAAAAAATGATCATTTGGGGATAAACCTTGCCATTTTGGGGGAGAAAAGGATCAGTTTGGGGGTGAAAAGTGCCTCTTTGGGGCATTAAAAGGGCATTTTGGGGGTGACAGTAGACATTTGGGGGTGAAAAGTGTCATTTTGGGGCATAAAAAGGACATCTTGGGAGTGAAAGGATAAATTTAAGGGTGAAAAATGCCATTTTGGGGGAGAAAAATATCAGTTTGGGGGTGAAAGTAGACATTTGGGGGAGAAAAGGACCACTTTGGGGGTGAAATGTCCCAGTTAGGGGGTGAAAAGCACCACTTTAGGGGTGGAAAACTGCAACTTGAAGGTGGCAAAGGCTGATTTGGGGGAGGGAAAAGGAGAATTTGGGGACAGAACCTCATTGGGGGGGTGGGGGGAGGGGGCAAGGACAATCCTGGGGGGTGAAAATGACCACTTGGGTTGTGCAGAGCCCTTTCCCCGCGGTCAGAAGCCCTCCTTGGGGGTGTGGGGCGGGAGGCAAGGCCTCGGGGGTGTGGGAGGCAAGGCCTTAGGGGTGAGGGCACCAACCCCAACGTGAGGAGGCGGCAGGCAGGCTGGGGGGCGGCGCAGGCGCGGAGCCCGGGGGCAGGTGTGAGGCTTTCCCCTCTGGGGCCCGTAGGACATGCAGGGGCAGTGGGGGTGTGCGTAGGGGGGGGTGTCGCCCCTCTCCCGTCACCCACCTGCCCTGGGCGGGGGAGGTCTCTCCTGTCAGCGCCGCACGCCCCGGGGGTGGGGATCAGGCTCCCGGCCCGGCCCCGGCTCCGCCTGCCCTCTCCTCGCGGCCGCCGCACGCAGGGGCGGGAAGGCGGAAAAAAGGCGGGAAGCGCTCGCGCCGCCCGGCCTCCGCGCATGCGCAGACCCTCCACAGACACCGCCGCCCCGCCCCCCCGCGCGCGGGGCCAGGCCCTCACAGCTCTGCGGCGGCCGCCGAGGCGGGGCCGGGGCGCGGCCCGGGGGCTGCCTCCCCCCCCCCCCTCCCCTCCTCCCCCCTCCCAGTTTAAGCCGTTCTGGTTAAACCCCCCTGGGTTAACCCCCCCCGGGCTAACCGGCCCCGCCAGCGCCGGCCTGGCCTCGGCGAGTTGGGCCTCGGCTCCCGCGGGGTGAGTGAAGGAATGCGGCAGAGGAAGGGACGGAAAGGCCGCGGGGAGGGAGCGGTGGGTGGGCGAGAGGAGACCCCCCGCAAGGACCCCCTCCCAGCGGCTGCCAGTCTGTGCCAGCGGCTCCTGGCGCCCCCCCGGAGTGCCTCTAATGGCCTTTGAGCGCCCCCAGCGCCTCCCCTCAGGGCCTCCCAGTGCCTCCCAGCCTCTCCCCAGTGCCTCCCAGTCACTCCCAGTGTGTTTTTAAGGGTCCCCCAGTGTCTGCCACTGCTTCCCAGCCTCTCCCCAGTGCCTCCCAGTGTGCATTTAAGGGTCCCCCAGTGCCTCCCAATGCTTCCCAGTCTCTCCCAGTGCCTCCCAGTGTGCATTTAAGGGTCCCCCAGTGCCTCCCAATGCTTCCCCATCCTCTCCACAGTTCTTCCCAGCCTCTCCCCAGTGCTTCCCAATGTCTCCCTGGTGTCCCCCAGTCACTCCCAGTGTGCACTTAAGGGTCCCCCAGTGCCTCCCAGTTACTCCCAGTGCACTCCCAGTGTGCATTTAAGGGGTCCCCCAGTGCCTCCCAATGCTTCCCAGTCACTCCCCAGTGCCTCCCAGTCACTCCCAGTGTGCATTTAAGGGTCCCCCACTGCCTCCCAATACTTCCCACCTCTGCCCAGTGCCTCCCAATGCTTCCCAGTCTCTTCCCAGTGCCTCCCAGTCACTCCCAGTGTGCATTTAAGGGTCCCCCACTGCCTCCCAATACTTCCCACCTCTGCCCAGTGCCTCCCAATGCTTCCCAGTCACTCCCCAGTGCCTCCCAGTCACTCCCAGTGTGCATTTAAGGGTCCCCCAGTGCCTCCCAATACTTCCCACCTCTGCCCAGTGCCTCCCAATGCTTCCCAGTCTCTTCCCAGTGCCTCCCAGTGCACTTCCAGTGTGTTTTTAAGGGTCCCTCAGTGTCTGCCAATGCTTCCCATCTCTCCCCAGTGCCTCCCAGTCACTCCCAGCGTGCACTTAAAGGTCCCCCAGTGCCTCCCAATGCTTCCCAGCCTCTCCCCAGTGCTTCCCAGTCTCTCCCTGGTGTCCCCCAGTCACCCCCAGTGTGTTTTTAAGGGTCCCCCAGTGTCTGCCACTGCTTCCCATTTCTCCCCAGTGCCTCCCAGTGTGCACCTAAGGGTCCCCCAGTGCCTCCCACTGCTTCCCAGCCTCTCCACAGTGCTTCCCAGTCTCTCCCTGGTGTCCCCCAGTCACTCCCCAGTGTGCACCTAAGGGTCCCCCAGTGCCTCCCAGTTACTCCCAGTGCACTCCCAGTGTGCACCTAAGGTCCCCCAGTGCCTCCCAATACTTCCCACCTCTGCCCAGTGCCTCCCAATGCTTCCCAGTCTCTTCCCAGTGCCTCCCAGTGCACTTCCAGTGTGTTTTTAAGGGGTCCCTCAGTGTCTGCCAATGCTTCCCATCTCTCCCCAGTGCCTCCCAGTCACTCCCAGTGTGCACTTAAGGGTCCCCCCAGTGCCTCCCAATGCTTCCCAGTCACTCCCCAGTGCCTCCCAGTTACTCCCAGTGCACTCCAGTGTGTTTTTAAGGGTCCCCCAGTGCCTCCCAATGCTTCCCAGTCTCTCCAGTGCCTCCCAGTGTGCATTAAAGGGTCCCCAGTGCCTCCCAATGCTTCCATCCTCTCCACAGTTCTTCCCAGCCTCTCCCCAGTGCTTCCCAATCTCTCCCTGGGTGTCCCCCAGTCACTCCCAGTGTGCACTTAAGGGTCCCCCAGTGCCACCCAATGCTTCCCAGCCTCTCCCCAGTGCCTCCCAGTCACTCCCCAGTGTGCATTTTAAAGGTCCCCCAGTGCCTCCCAATGTTTCCCAGTCTCTCCCCAGTGCCTCCCAGTGTGCATTTAAGGGTCCCCCAGTGCTTCCTAGTCTCTCCCCAGTGCCTCCCAGTCACTCCCAGTGTGCATTTAAGGGTCCCCCAGTGTCTGCCAATGCTTCCCAGTCTCTCCCCAGTGCCTCCAACTCACTCCAGTGTGCACCTAAGGGTCCCCCAGTGCCTCCCACTGCTTCCCAGTCTCTCCCTGGTGTCCCCCAGTCACTCCCAGTGTTCATTTAAGGGTCCCACAGTGCCTCCCAGCCTCTCCCCAGTGCCTTCCAGTCACTCCCAGTGTGCATTTAAAGGTCCCCCCGATGCCTCCCAATGCTTCCCAGCCTCTCCCCAGTGCCTCCCAGTCACTCCCAGTGGTGCACCTAAGGGTCTCCCAGTGCCTCCCAATGCTTCCCAGTCTCTCCCAGTGCCTCCCACTGCTTCCCAGCCTCTCCACAGTGCTTCCCAGTCTCTCCCTGGTGTCCCCCAGTCACTCCCAGTGTGCATTTAAGGGTGCCCCAGTGTCTGCCAATGCTTCCCAGTCTCTCCCAGTGCCTCCCAAACTCTCCCCAGTGCTTCCCAGTCTCTCCCTGGTGTCCCCCAGTGCCTCCCAGTGTTCATTTAAGGGCCCCACAGTGCCTCCCAGCCTCTCCCCAGTGCCTTCCAGTCACTCCCAGTGTGCATTTAAAGGTCCCCCACTGCCTCCCAATGTTTCCCAGCCTCTCCCCAGTGCCTCCAAATCACTCCCAGTGTGCATTTAAGGGTCCCCCAGTGCTTCCCAGCCTCTCCCCAGTGCCTCCCAGTCACTCCCAGTGTGCACCTAAGGGTCTCCCAGTGCCTCCCACTGCTTCCCAGCCTCTCCCCAGTGTCCCCTAGTGCCTCCCCCGTCACTCCCAGTGTGCCTCCTCCTCCTCCCCCCTTTCCCCCCTGGCTCAGAGCTCTCTCTGTGTAATTCCTTTAATTATTCATAACTGAGAATCATGATTGAAGCACTTGTGGGGAGGGACACAACAAGTCTTGGGGGGGAGGAGGGCGGGCTGGGGACCCCCACCCCAAGTCTGGGGCAGGAGGGGATAGGGGGCTGTCCCCCTCCCTGTCCCAGAGCCCCCATGGGGACACCCCAGGGTCCCTATAGGGACAATGAGACAGCCCCATAGGGCTGTGGGGCTGCCCAACAGGGGCATGAAGCCATTCTATAGCCCACACAGGGCCATCCTATAGCCCCCCTAGGGCCATGAGGACACCCCACAGCCCCACAGGGCCACCCTATAGCCCCCATAGGGCCATCCTATAGCTCCCACAGGGCCATGAGGACACCTCACAGCCCCTCCAGGGCTGTCCTATAGCCCCCACAGAGCCACAAGGCAGCCCACAGCCCCTCTAGGGCTGCCCTATAGGCCCCACAGGGCCATAAGGACACCCCACAGCCCCTCTAGGGCTGCTCTATAGGCCCCACAGGGTCATAAGACCACCCCACAGGCCCCATAGAGCTACCCTCTAGCCCCCATAGAGCCACAAGGCAGCCCACAGCCCCTCCATGGCTGCCCTCTAGCCCCTCCAGGGCCGTGAGGCAGCCCCACAGCCCCCCTAGGGCTCAGGCACTGAGGACAAGCCTCTTGTACCACTTGTTCATCTGCTCGAGGAAGATGAAGGTGAGCACGGTGTGGGGGCCCAGCCTGGCATAGTAGGGGGTGAAGCCCTTCCAGAGGCTGAAGAAGCCTTCGTATCTCACCACCTTCACCAGCACATCCTGGGGGGGGGACACACAGGAGGTCAGGGAGGACCCCAAAACGGGGTGGGGGACACCCCAAAAGGAAGAGAAGCCCTCCCAGAATGGGAGAGGAACACCCAGATGGGAGACCCCTCCCCCAAGCTGGAATGAACACCCCCCAAGATGGAAGGACCCCCCCAAATGACCCCCAAACGGGGAATGAACCCCCCCCAAAAGGCACTGATCCCCCCCCCCAGGGGAAGGAACCCCCCTAAATGACTCCAAACATCCCCAAAACTGGAGGAACCTGCCCCCAGAATGGAAGCAATCCCCCCCAAATGGCACTGACCCCCCCTAACACGGAGGGAGCCCCCCAAAAGATGGAAGAAAGCCCCCCTAATGGAAGGAACCTCCCAGAAATGGCAGGACCCTCCCCCCAGATGGCCCAAACACCCCCAAAAAGGGAGGACCCCCCCCAAAAGGGCCCTGAGCACCCTACAAATGGAGTAACCCCCCAAAACAGAGGGGACCCCCCCCACAATCCCCCTGTTCCCCCCAGCCCCTCCCCCCCAGCCCCTTCCTCCCCAGCCCCGTTCCCCCCCCAGCCCCTCACCCCAGCTCCTCCCTCACCACCCCCCTCCCCTCAGCCCCTCCCTCCCCAGCCCTGTTCCCTTCCCAGCCCCCTCCCCATCAGCCCTGTTCCCCTCCAGCCCTGTTCCCCCCCATCCCCTTCCTCCCCCCATCCCCTCCCCCCCAGCTCCTCCTTCACCACCACCCTCCCCCCCAGCTTCTCCCCCACCCCTGCCCCCCAGCCCCTCCCTCACCAGCCCTGTTCCCCCCCCCCAGCCCCCTCCCCCCCCAGCCCCTCCCTCACCAGCCCATTGCGGTACTCAGGCTTCCCATCGATGGTCCTCATGTTCTGGATCCTGTTTGAGGGGTGGGGGTGGGATGGATTCCAAGTGAGGTTTTTGGGGTGTACCCCTCAGCCCCAGAAGAGTGTAACTGAGGGGGTGGGGGTGGTGTCCCCCCCCCAGTTGAGGGAGCCTGGAGTCCATTACCCACCGGGTCTTAACGATGTCGACAGGCATGGAGGCAGCCGTGGTGACCAAGCCACTGATCATGCTGGCACAGAAGTGGCACAGGATGTCGTCCTTGAAATAGCCTGGGGGGGAGGGAGGGGACCCCAACATTCAACCACTGGGGGGGCACAGAACTGGGGGAGGGACATAGGGTTTGAGAGGGGGACCCCTCAGCACCCCCCCTCAGCCTCACCGGAGTCGAGCAGGAACTGCTTGGACTGGGAGTAGGAAGCCAGCTGGGCAGCGTTGACCACCACGGCCCTGGCCATGGTGGGGATGCAGCCCTGGGCAGGGGGCAAAAGGTGAGCAGGGGGTGTTCAGGGGGAGCCCCCCCTGCACCCCCAACCTCCCCTGTCCCCCACCCCCCCAATACCTGTCCTGTCCCCCCCATATCCCCCTGCCCCCCCCTTCCCTTCAGTGGATGGGGACCCCCACCCCACCCTCATCATGGTAGGGATGCAGCCCTTGGGGGGGCTGTAGGGTAAAAGAGGGATTTGGGGGAACCCCCCCAATCCCCTCTGCACCCCCAAACCTCCCCTGTATCGTTAAACCCACCCTGGACCCCCTCCCTCCCTTGGGCATGTGAGGACACCACCCCCAGTCCACCCTCATGATGGGGATGCAGCCTTGGGGGGGGCTATAGGGTTCTGGGGGGGATCTGTAGGGAGGGTCCCCAGCCTGTGGGGGGGTCCCCAGGGCTGTCCCCAGGCTGTGGGGCGTGGGGGGGGGGCCGAGGTTATAGGGAGGGCCTTTAGGGGTGCCCCCAGGCTGTGGGGGGGTCCCTAGGTTATAGGGAGTGCCTTTAGGGGTGCCCCCAGCCTGTGTGGGCGTCCCCAGGGCTGTCCCCAAGCTGTTTGGAAGTCCCTAGGCTCTAGGGGGGTGTCTCTAGGGGTGTCCCCAGTCTGTGGGGGGGGGTGCCCGGGGCTGTCCCCATGCCGTGGGGGGGTCCCCGTGCCCCCTGCTCACCCTCCAGAGGGTCGCCACGCCCTCCTCCCTGGCCATCCTCAGCAGTGCGTCAAAGACGTTCCTGTAGCCGCGGCGCTCGCTAGGGGGTAACCTGCGACCCCCCCCAACCCCCAGCCACGCTTTGGGGTGAAAAAAGCCCTCTGGGGGAGGGGGGCAGTCCTGCCCCAACCCTCCCCCGCAGTCAGGCAGGTTTTGGGTAGCAGGGGAGGAAGGGGAGGGGGCCAGAGGCCGGGGGGGGGGGGCGCGGGGCTCACCGGCCGTCGGCGGTCATGCGGATCAGAGCCACCTCGGCAGGGGTCCCCACGAAGGCGCCGGCGGCCCCCGCGGTCATGCCGATGGCAGCCTTGGCCAGGAACGGCGGCGGCGTGCCGTCGGGCGCCCCCAGGCGCTCCAGCAGCACGCTGTAGATGCCCAGCCGGGTGGTCGTGTAGGTGGCCTGGCGCAGCAGCCCCGCAGACAGCCTGCGGGGGGCAGCGTGGGGAGGAAGGGGGGAGGCTGCTGAGCATCGCGGGGAGAGGTAGAGAGCAACCCCCTGCCCCCGCCCGGGGACCACAAACTGACCGGGGAGCCCCCCCAGAGACCAGAAACTGCCCCGAGAGCCTCCCCAGAGACCAGAAACTGACCTAGGAGCCTCCCCAGAGACCAGAAACTGACCTTGGAGCCCCCCCCAGAGACCACAAACTGCCTCGGGAGCCCCCCCAGAGACCAGAAACTGACCTAGGAGCCCCCGCAGAGACCACAAACTGACCTTGGAGCCCCCCCAGAGACCAGAAACTGCCCCGAGAGCCTCCCCAGAGACCACAAACTGACCTAGGAGCCTCCCCAGAGACCAGAAACTGACCTTGGAGCCCCCCCCAGAGACCACAAACTGCCTCGGGAGCCCCCTCAGAGACCAGAAACTGCCCCAGGAGCCCCCCCCAGAGACCAGAAACTGACCTAGGAGCCCCCCCAGAGACCAGAAACTGACCTGGGAGCCCCCTCAGAGACCAGAAACTGCCTCGGGAGCCCCCCCAGAGACCACAAACTGACCTAGGAGCCCCCCCCAGAGACCACAAACTGCCCCGGGAGCCCCCCCAGAGACCACAAACTGCCTCGGGAGCCCCCCCAGAGACCGGAAACTGACCTAGGAGCCCACCCAGAGACCATAAACTGCCTCGGGAGCCCCCCCAGAGACCACAAACTGCCTCGGGAGCCCCCCCAGAGACCACAAACTGACCTAGGAGCCCCCCCCAGAGACCACAAACTGCCCCGGGAGCCCCCCCAGAGACCAGAAACTGTCCCGGGAGCCCCCCCAGAGACCACAAACTGCCCCAGGAGCCCCCCCCAGAGACCAGAAACTGACCTGGGAGCCCCCCCAGATAGCAGAACCAGCCCCATGAGCCCCGCCCCCATCCAGGCATCAGAAGCAGCCCCAGGAACCCCCAAACCAAACTCAGGCCCCTCCCCCAAACCAGCTCCAGGAGCCCCCCAAACCTGACCCCCAAATCCCCACCCAGCCAGGCCTAGGGGGGGTTGGTTTGGGGGTTCTGGGAGTTGAGTTTGTTTGGCAGTGTTTGGTTGGGTTGGGGTCCTCCTGGGTAGGTTTGGGGGGGAAGTTCTGGGGGTCCCCAGCCCATTTTGGGGGTGTTCTTGGGGGTCCATACCCAACGTAGAGACCTTGGACCCCCTCTGCCTGCAGGCTGGAGCCCAGGGGGAGGCTCTTTGAGCACTGTGGGTTGGTTTCTGGCAGCGTTTGGTTGTTTGGGGGGGGGCTCCTGGCTCAGTTTTGGGGGGTCCCCAGCCCATTTTTGGGGTGCTCTGGGGTGTTTTGGGGGGTCCATACCCAGCACAGAGCCCCCCAGCCCTTCCAAGCAGGCTGGAGCCCAAGGTGAGGCTCTGGAAGCAGCAGGAGTTTGCTTCTGGCAGCGTTTGGTTGTTTAGGGGGCTCCTGGCTCAGTTTCTGGGGGTCTTGGGGGGATCCTCAGCCCATTTTTGGGGTGCTTTGGGGTGGTTTTGGGGTGCACACCCAGCAGGGAGCCCTTGCACCCCCTCTGCCTGCAGGCTGGAGCCCAGGGGGAGGCTCTTTGAGCATCGTGGGTTGGTTTCTGGCAGCGTTTGGTTGTTTGGGGGTTCTTGGGTCAATTTCAGGGGGGGGTTAGTGGTATCTGGGGGTCCCCAGCACGTTTTTGGGGTGCTCTGGGGTATTTTTGGGGTCCCCAGCCCATTTTTGGGGTGCTCTGGGGGGTTTTGGGGGTCCATACCCAGCCCCCAGCAGGCTGGAGGCCAGGGGGAGGCTCTTTGAGCACTGCGGGTTGGTTTATGGCACTTGGGTGGCTCTGGGGGGCTCCCGGCTGAGTTTCTGGGGGGGTCCCCAGCCCATTTCGGGGGGGTCCATACCCGGTGTAGAGCCCCCGCAGCCCCTCCCCCCGCAGGATGGCCCCCAGGGCGTGCAGGCTGGTTGGGTACTCCTTGCCCTTGGCCCCGGCCCCGCTCAGCTGCATTCGGTTCTTCACCAGGTCCAGTGGCTGCACGAACACCGTGGCCCCCATCCTGCAGAGACACGGGGGGGCGGGGGGCGCCCCAGAATGTACCCGGCACCCGCGGGGGGGCGCTAGGGGGAAAGCTGGGGGAGCTGAAGCAGGTGTGAAGGGGTCTGAGGGGCACCGGGGAGGGTACGGGGGGGAACTGAGCGGTGATTGGGAGGCTCTGAAGGGGTTTTGGGGGGGCTGAAGGGGGTTGAGGGGGCTCTGAAAAGGTTCTGGGGGGCTCTGAAGGACCCTAGGGGAGGTTTTGGGGGGGGCTGGAGGGGCTGTGGGGGTCACAGGTGGGGGATCTGGAGTAACAAGGGTAACTGGGGGGCTCTGAAGGCATTTTGGGGGTGCTGAAGGGGTTTGAGGGAGCTCTGAAAAGGTTCTGGGGGGGCTCTGAAGGACCCTAGGGGAGGTTTTGGGGGGGGGCTGGAGGGGCTGTGGGGGTCACAGGTGGGGGATCTGGAGTAACTGAAGGGGTTTTGGGGGGCTCTGAAGGGATTTGGGGGGCTCTGAAGGGGTTTAAGGTGCTTTGGGGCTACCCTAGGGGAGGTTTTGGGGGGTCCTGGAGGGGCTGTGGGGGTCACAGGTGGGGGACTTGCAGTGACTGAAGGGTAATTGGGGGGCTCTGAAGAACCCTAGGGGAGGTTTTGGGGGGGGGCTGGAGGGGCTGTGGGGGTCACAGGTGGGGGATCTGGAGTGACTGAAGGGGCTTTGGGGGGCTCTGAAGGGATTTGGGGGGCTCTGAAGGGATTTGAGGGGCTTTGGGGCTACCCTAGGGGAGGTTTTTGGGGGGTCCTGGAGGGGCTGTGGGGTCACAGGTGGGGGACTTGCAGTGACTGAAGGGGGCCTGGGGATTCTGAAGGGATTTGGGGGAGACTGATGTGTCTGGGGGGCCATTGGGGGGGTCTGGAGGGGTTTTGGGGGCACACTAAGGGAGGCTTGGGGGGGCTGGGAGAAATCATGGGGGGTTGGGGGGGTGCTGAAGGTCTTGGGGGGCCCTGGGGGGCGATTTGGGGGACCTGGAGGGATTAGGGGGGGTTGTCCTTCAGGACTTAGGGGTCACCCCCTGGGGGGTTGGGGGGGCTGATAGAATTTGGGGGTGGTCTGAAGGATCGGGGGGGCACTGAAGGGGTTCTGGGGGTCACTGGGGGGGCACTGGAAGGCGTTTGGGGGCGAACCGAAGAGGTCAGAGGGAGCCAAAAGGGTCTGGGGGGTCCAGAGGGGTTTGGGGGTGCAGGGGTGGGGTGGGGGGGCCCTGGTGGGGCTCTGGGGGGGGTCCCGGTTCCCGGTGTCGGGGGGGGGGGCGCCTGCCTTAGGGGGTTCCCACCCGCGGGGGGTCTGGGTCCGGGGGGGGGGGGGTGTCCCGCTTTGGGGGTGTCTCACCCGGCCAGGCCGCCGAAGAGGAACTTGACCGCCTTGGGGGAGCTCTTGGGCCGCTCGGCCGCCGGTGCCGCCGCCATCGCGGCCGGGGCGCCGCTCCCGGGGCTGCGGCGGGGGGGCACACGGAGCGGGGGGCGGGGGGGGGGGCACGCACAGAGACGCGGAGGGCAGCGCGCGGCCGGCACAGGGGGGCGCAGGGACCCGGGGGGGGTCCTCAGCCCGCGGCGCCCCAAGGTGACTCGGGGAGGGGGGGGCGGAGGGGGGGGCGCGTGGGCAGTGCGCACGCGCGGGAGGCTGCGCGCTGCCGGCGGGGCGGAGCGGTGCGTGAGGGGGCGTGGCTCGCGGGGGGGGCGGAGCGCCGGCCGCCGGGAAGGTCGCGTGGGGTGTTTGGGGGGCGCGGTTTAGCCGAGGGGGCGTGGTCGCGCCTGGAGGCGTCGTCCCGCTTGGCGGCTCCGATTGGCGAGGAGCGGTCAAGGCGGGAAGCGCTCTGAGCGGGGATTGGCGGGGGGGGCTGGGCGGGCCTCGTCGGGGCGCCGCCCCCTCCCGCCGCGGCTGTCCGCCGGGTGCCGCCATCTTGGGCCGGAGGAGGAGGCGGTGAGCGAGGGGAGGGACTGAGGTGAACTGGGAGGCACTGGGGGCCGCTGGGAGGCACTGGGAGTGAACTGGGAGGCAGCGGGGGGGCTGGGGGGCACTGGGGAGCACAGGGAACGCACCGGGGGGAGCTGGGAGGTACTGGGAAGCGTTCTGGGGATGCTGGAGGACACTGGGAGGCGCAGAGGGTGCTGAGAGGCGCTGTAGACACTGGGGGGCGCTGGGAGGCGTTGTGGGGGGTCCCGGGGGGCACTCTGGAGGGGTACTGGAGAACATGATCAGGTGGCCATGGGCGGTGTGGGGCAGGCTGGGCATGGGGTCTGCCTGGACTGCAGCAAGGCCTTTGCCACCCTCCCCCCAGAGCCAACCCCTGGCCAAGCTGCCAGCCCCTGGCTGGGACAGCAGCTCTCTGAGCTGGGTGAGGAACTGGCTGGAGGCTGAGCCCAGAGAGTGGTGGTGAATGGTGCCACAGCCAGCTGGCAGCCAGGCACCAGTGGTGTGCCCCAGGGAGCAGTGGTGTGCCCCAGCCTGATCAATATCTGTATTGATGATCTGGAGGAGGGCACTGAGTCCATCTGCAGTGAATTTGCAGCTGGCACCAAGCTGGGGGCAGGAATTGATCTGTTAGAGGGCAGCAGGGCTCTGCAGAGGGACCTTGACCGACTGGACAGAGGGACAGGGTCCAACAGGATGGCATTCAACAAGTGCCAGTGCCAGGGGCTGCACTTTGGCCACAGCAACCCCAGGCAGAGCTCCAGGCTGGGGGCAGAGTGGCTGAGAGCTGCCAGGCAGAGAGGGACCTGGGGGGCGTGGTTGATGGTAGGCTGAACAGGAGCCAGCAGTGTGCCCAGGGGGCCAAGAGGGCCAAGGGCAGTGTGGCCAGCAGGAGCAGGGAGCTCATCCTGCCCTGTGCTCAGCACTGCTCAGGCCACACCTTGAGTCCTGTGTCCAGCTCTGGGCTCCTCAGCTCAAGAAGGACATTGAGAGACTTGAAGGTGTCCAGAGAAGGGCAACAGAGCTGGGGAGGGGTCTGGAGCACAGCCCTGTGAGGAGAGGCTGAGGGAGCTGGGGTTGCTTAGCCTGGAGAAGAGGAGGCTCAGGGGAGACCTTCTTGCTCTCTGCAACTCCCTGCAGGGAGGCTGGAGCCAGGTGGGGGTTGGGCTCTTCTCCCAGGCCCCCAGCACCAGAACAAGAGGACACAGTCTGAGGCTGTGCCAGGGGAGGTTGAGGCTGGAGGTGAGGAGAAAGTTCTTCCCAGAGAGAGTTGTTGGCCCTGGGGATGTGCTGCCCAGGGGGGTGGTGGAGTCCCCAGCCCTGGAGGGGGTTCCGGAGGGGACTGGGGGTGGTGTTGGTGCCATGGCTGAGTTAGTCAGGAGGTGCTGGGTGACAGCTTGGACCTGATGATGTTTGAGGCCTCTTCCAACCTTGGTGATTCTGTGTTTCCATAAACACTGGGAGGTGCAGAGAGGCTCTGACCGCTGGGGGGGCACTGTGAGGGGCACTGGAATGCAGTCTCTGCTGGGGGCACTGTGTCGGTGCTGGGGGGCACTCTGGGGGGCACTGGGTGATACTGGAGGACACTGGGAGGTGCAGAGGGTGCTGAGAGGCTCTGTGGCCACTGGGGAGCGCGGGGAGGGGCACTGAGAAGCAGTCTGTGCTAGGGGGCGCTGTCGGTACTGGGAGGCACTCTGGGGCATTGGGAGAGACTGGGGAGACACTGGGAGGTGCAGAGGGGCGCTGTGGCCACTGGGGGGCGCTGGGAGTGTACGGGGGGGGCACTGGGGAGGTGCAGAGAGGCTCTGTGGCCACTGGGGGGGCGCTGGGGAACTACGTTGGAGCGGCAGAGAACAGAGAGGTGAAGGTGACCCTGGGGGCTGTGCTGGCGGGGGCAGAGTTGGCAGCCCCCCACTGGGGACAAGGTGGCAGGGGGCTGGACCCCCTGGGGTGGCACTGCGGGGGAGGGTGACACCGGGACAGGGGCTGGAGCCCCGCGGGTGCCACCAGGACAGGGTGTGGAGCCCAGGGGTGCCAGCTGGCACTGGGTGACACCAGCACAGGGTCTGGAGCCCCAGGGGTGCCAGCTGGCACTGGGTGACACCAGGACAGGGTCTGGAGCCCCGGGGGGGTGCCACCAGGACTGGGTCTGGAGCCCAGGGGGTGCCACCTGGCACTGGGTGACACCAGGACAGGGTCTGGAGCCCAGGGGGTGCCACCCTGGCACTGGGTGCCACCAGGACAGGGTCTGGAGCCCCAGGGGTGCCACCAGGACAGGGTGTGGAGCCTCAGGGGTGCCACCTGGCACTGGGTGCCACCAGGACAGGGTCTGGAGCCCCAGGGGTGCCACCAGGACAGGGTGTGGAGCCTCAGGGGTGCCACCTGGCACTGGGTGACACCAGCACAGGGTCTGGAGCCCAGGGGGGTGCCACCAGGACAGGGTGTGGAAGCCTCAGGGGTGCCACCTGGCACTTGGGTGACACCAGGACAGGGTCTGGAGCCCTGGGGGTGCCACCATGGCACTGGGTGGCACCAGAGCAAGGTGCCACGGTCCCAGGGTGCCACGCATGCCAGGGTGACTCAGAGCTGGCCCCAGGGGTGCCCCAGGGGTGCCCCAGGGCTGTGGCACTGCCAGCACTGCCTGGCCCCGGGAGGGGCTATGGGGGAGCCAGAGGTGACAGGGCCAGTGCCCCCCACAGTGCCCCATGGCTGCCCCATAGTTACCTACAGTGTCCCATGGCTGCCCCCCAGTGCCCCATGGGTGCCCCATGGTTACCCACAGTGCCCCATGGGTGCCCTCAGGTGCCCCCCAAATGTCCCACAGTGCCCCAGAAGTGCCCCATGGCTGCCCCATAGGGACCCACAGTGCCCCAGAAGCGCCCCATGGCTGCCCCATAGGGACCCACAGTGCCCCATAAGTGCTCCATGGCTGCCCCATTAGGGACCCACAGTGCCCCTGGGTACCCCACAGTGCCCCAGAAGCGCCCCATGGCTGCCCCATAGGGACCCACAGTGCCCCAGAAGTGCCCCATGGCTGCCCCAGTGCCGCTCCCCTACCCCACAACTGCCCCTGACCACCATCCCCCCCCCACCACCTAGCAGCACTTGGGGGGGGGACACCAGTCAGGAACCCGGGGGGAGCTGCTCCTGCCCCCCAGCTCCTGCCCCCCCAGCTCCTGCCCCATAGATTCCCATCCCCCCCCCCACGGCCGGGCCCCTCCCGCCGCGAAGGGATTCCGGGGCTGGGGGGGAGGGGCGGAAGCGCCCGCAGCCTCTTCCAGGCCTTATAAGGGAAACGGCGGGCGCCGGCAGCGCTTCCGCCCCACGGCTGCCCCACAGCCCTGCCCCCCCAGCCCCACAGCTTCCCCCCCCCCGGCTCCAGAAGCGTCCCCAGCCCCACAACTTCCCTGCCCAAGTGTCTCCTCTGCCCTCCCCCCCCCAGGATCCTTCTGCTCCCCAAACTGAGCTCCCTCTGCCCCCCAAGTCCCTTCCTGCCCCCCAAGTCCCTTCCTGCCCCCCAAGTCCCTTCCTGCCCCCCCACACTGCCTCTAACCTCTTTCTCTGCCCCACAGCTGCAGCATGGACCCTGCCTGCCCCCCACCTGCTGCCTGCCCCCCCAGCTGCTGGACCCCCTCGGTGTGAGCCCCTACCCCCCCCCCCCCCCCAATAAAGTCCCTGCCCCCCAAACTGCGGCTTCTGTGGGGCTAGGGGAGGGGGATGGGGGGGGGGGGGCAGTGACGTGGGCCTCACCCCCTGCCCCACGGTGGACTCTGACCCCCCGGGTGTGGCCATGACCCTTGGACCCGGCCCTGCCCCACCCCACAGCCCTGCCCCAGGGCTCTGACTTCTGCCCCACAGCTCTCAGAGCCCCACGACCCTGCCCCACAGCTCTGAGAGCCCCACGGCTCTGGCCTCTGCCCCACAGCTCTGCCCCCATGGCTCTGGCCTCTGCCCTACAGCTCTGCCCCAGGGCTCTGGCCTCTGCCCCACAGCTCTGAGAGCCCCACGACCCTGCCCCACAGCTCTGACGTCTGCCCCACAGCCCTGCCCCATGGCTCTGCCCCAGGGCTCTGAGCTGTGCCCCACAGCTCTGAGAGCCCCACGGCTCTGAGCTGTGCCCCACAGCCCTGCCCCAGGGCTCTGGCCTCTGCCCCACAGCTCTGCCCCATGGCTCTGAGCTGTGCCCCACAGCTCTGAGAGCCCCACGGCTATGAGCTGTGCCCCACAGCCCTGCCCCAGGGCTCTGACCTCTGCCCCACAGCTCTCAGAGCCCCACGACCCTGCCCCACAGCTCTGACGTCTGCCCCACAGCTCTGAGAGCCCCACGGCTCTGGCCTCTGCCCCCACAGCTCTGCCCCAGGGCCCTGAGCTCTGCCCCCACAGCTCTCAGAGCCCCATGGCCCTGCCCCACAGCTCTGAGAGCCCCCACGGCCCCCGCCCCACAGCCCTGCCCCATGGCTCTGGCCTCTGCCCCACAGCTCTGCCCCATGGCTCTGACCTCTGCCCCACAGCTCTCAGAGCCCCACGACACTGCCCCACAGCCCTGAGCTCTGCCCCATGGCTCTGAGAGCCCCATGGCCCCTGCCCCACAGCTCTGAGCTCTGCCCCACAGCCCTGCCCCACACATTTCTGCCCCGCAGCCCCACACATCTGCCCAGTACCTCCCAGCCCCACAACTGCTCCACACATCCCAGCCGCGCCCCCCCCCCCGCCCCCGGAGTCCCACAGCTCCCCACAGCTCCCCCCCGGAGTCCCACAGCTCCCCACGAAGCCTTTTATTGCTGCCGGCAGCGGTGGGGGCGGGGGGCTGGGGGCTGTGTGTGGTGGCGGCGATGAGGGGGGCGGGGGGCGGGGGGGTCCGGGGTGGTCCCTGCTGCGGGGGGGGTGGTCCCGGCTCGCTTCGCTTTGACAGAGAGAGGGGGGGACGGGGGGGGCGGGGGCGAAGAGTGAAGGGGCGTGTCCGGGAGGGGGCGTGTCCGTGCGTGGCCCCGCCCTCAGGTACTGCGAGCGCCGCAGGTGATTGGCCATCTCGTAGCACTTCTTGTTGACGCAGGCCGCCGTGCACCCCCCTCCTTGCCCATCACCAGCACGATGGCTGCGGGGGGAGGCGGGGGGCGGCTCAGGGGGGGGCGGCTCAGGGGGGGGCGGCCCCCCCCCGCAGCTCCCCCCCCCATCCCTCCCTTCCCCCCCCCATCTCCCTCTTCCTGTTTCTCTTCTCCTTCCCTCTTCCCCCCTCCGTCCCCCCCCCCCCTCCTACCTTCCCCTCCATCTCCCTTTTCTTCCCCTCATCCCTCACACCCTGGCCTCCCCATCTCCCCCTCCTACTTCCCCCTCCCCCCTCCTACTTCCCCCTCCCCCTCCTATTTCCCTCTCCCCCTCATTCTCCCTCCTGTCTTCCCCCATCTCCCCCTTCCCTCCCCCCTCCTCTTCCCTCTCTTTCCTCTTTCTCTCCCTGCCCTCTCCCCCTGCTCCCTCCCTCCCCACCTTGCCCCCCCGCCCCCCCGAGCCCCAGGCAGGGAGAAGGAAAGCTGCAAGGGGAGCAGTGGGGTGGGAGGCGCCAGGGGGTGCTGGGAGGGCTGGCCCTGGGGTACAGAATGGGACCCCAGGATGTGGGCAGCTGGGCCAGGGGCACCCAGGCTGCACAAGGCAGGGCTGGAAGCTAACAGAGCCGCCAGGAGGTGCCAGGGGGTGACCCCCAGGGGGGACAGGAGGGCACGGGGGGGGAGGGGCAAGGTGGGGTGCCAGATGGTGGATGAGGAGCAAGCAGGGGGACTGAAGGGTGGCACTGGCTGCTAGGGAGTGACAGAGAGATGCCAGGGGGATGGCAGAGAGTCACACTGGGGGCCAGGAGGTGACAGAGGGATCAGGCTGGGGTGCCAAGGGGTGAGAGAGGGATGCCAGGGGTTGGCAGAGGGTCTCAGGGGGTCACATTGGGTGCCATGGGGGTGAGGAGAGGGATGCCAGGGGTTGGCAGAGGGGTCTCAGGGGGTCACATTGGGTGCCAAGGGATGAGAGAGGGATGCCAGGGGTTGGCAGAGGGTCTCAGGGGGCCACACTGGGTGCCATGGGGTGAGAGAGGGCATGCCAGAGGGCTGGCAGGGGATGGCAGAGGGATGCCAGGTCACACTGGGTGCCTTGGGCTGACAGAGGGATGCCAGGAGGTGACAGAGGGTGTCAGAGGCTCACACTGGGTGCCATGGGGTGCCATGGGGGTGCCAGGAGGTGACAGAGGGTGTCAGAGGCTCACACTGGGTGCCATGGGGTGACAGAGGGATGGCAGAGGGCTGGCAGGGGTGCCCTGGGGGTGGCAGGGGATGGCAGGGGGCCGGCAGGGGTGCCCTGGGGGTGGCAGGGGATGGCAGGGGGCCCGGCGAGGGGTGGCCCCGGTGGGTGGCAGGGGGCCGGCAGGGCTCCTGGCACTCACTCTTGTTGGTGATGGTGGCAGTGATGTTGAAGGTGGGCGCCCCGGCCTGGCTCTTGGTGCGCAGGTCCATGCTGTGCTCGCCCTCCACCAGCAGCGAGTCCCTGATCACCGAGCAGCGCACGCCGCCCAGGGTCAGCCCGTTCACCAGCAGCGGGCCTCGGTCCGGCCCCACCAGCGCCGCCACCTCCGCCGCCTGCCGGCCACAGCGCGGCCTCAGGGGCGGCCCCTGCGCCCCCCCGGCCCGCCCCCGCCCCGCCCCCGCCCGCCTGCGGGACCCCCCGGCCCAGGGACCCCCCAGCGCCCACCCAGCAGCGCCCCCAGCCCCGCAGCCACCTGGCTGAGCGACCCCCAGCATCCACCCAACAACCCCCAGCCCCACAGCACCCGGCTGAGGGACCCCCCAGCATCCACCCAACAACCCCCAGCCCCACAGCACCCGGCTGAGGGACCCCCAGCATCCACCCAACAGCCCCCAGCCCCCGCAGCACCCGGCCCTGGGACCCCCCAGCATCCACCCAACAACCCCCAGCCCCCCCTCGGCACCCGGCCGAGGGACCCCCCCCAGCATCCACCCAGCAACCCCCAGCCCCACAGCACCCCGGCCGAGGGACCCCCAGCATCCACCCAACAGCCCCCAGCCCCCGCAGCACCCCGGCTGAGGGACCCCCAGCATCCACCCCAACAGCCCCCAGCCCCACAGCACCCGGCCGAAGGACCCCCCAGCGCCCACCCAACAGCCCCCAGCCCCCACAGCACCCAGCCGAGGGACCCCCAGCATCCACCCAACAACCCCCAGCCCCTCGGCACCCGGCCCTGGGACCCCCAGCATCCACCCAACAGCCCCCAGCCCCACAGCACCCGGCCCTGGGACCCCCAGGCATCCACCCAACAGCCCCCAGCCCCACAGCACCCGGCCCCTGGGACCCCCAGCATCCACCCAACAACCCCCCCAGCCCCACAGCACCCGGCCGAGGGACCCCCCAGCATCCACCCAACAACCCCCAGCCCCACAGCACCCCCGGCCGAGGGACCCCCCAGCATCCACCCCAACAGCCCCCAGCCCCGCAGCACCCAGCCGAGGGACCCCAGCATCCCCCCAGCAGCACGGGGACCAGCGAGGGACCCCTAACGTCCACCCAGCAGCCCCCCAGCAACACAGGAAGGTGAGAGACCCCCTAGGACACAGGAAGCAGGAGAGGGACCCCCCAACATCCAGCCCCCCCCCCCCCCCCCCATGGATTCTGGAAGGGAGACAGAGCCTGAGGGGATAGCCAGGACCCCCCCCCCCCCGGGACCCAAGAGTCTGGGGACACCTAGGACCCTCTCCCCAGAGACCCCCAGCAAGGGACTCAGCAGTTTGGGGACTCCCTCCCAATAAGGGAGCCAAGAGGCTGGGGACCCCCCAGCCCCCCCCTCAGAGACACAGGGATTTGGGGGGACAGCCCCCCCAAAGGCCAGGGAGAGACCACCCCCATAAGGACCTCCAAGGGAGACCCCCCAGGGACCCCTCATTTGGAGACCACCCCTCTCAAAATGGACACAGAGCTCTGGGGACCCCTCCAGGGACCCCCAGCTTGGGGACCCCCTCCCCCTCCCCCCCGACAAAACCCAATAAGAGGACTCAAAACTTTGAGGGTGTCCCCCCCCCAATAACTCCCCTCCCTTTGACCCCCCCAAGGACACCCCCCCCCAAAACGCCCCTCTCTGCCCCCCCTTTGTCACACCCCCCCCCCCCATAACGGCCCTAAGCTTCCTGCAACCCCCCGGCCCCAATTTCCTGCCCCCCCCCGCCCTTCATTTCCGGGGGGGCAAGAGGGGGAGGGGTAATGGGGTTAAGGTTGGGGGAATGGGGGGGGGGGGGAATAGGGGGGGGGGGGAATAGGGGGGGGGGGGGGAATAGGGGGAAGGGGGAATAGGGGGAAGGGGGAGTGCACGCGCGCCGCCCCTCCCCCCCACAGGAAGGCCCTGCCCGCCCCTCCCCCACCGGGAAGTGGCCACATTCCGGAGATGTTTAGTCGTTAAGAGCCCCCCCCCAAAAAGAACCCCAAAAGGGGGGGGGGGGGAGGGCGTGGGGGAAGGGGCTCCAAAGAGTTGGGGGTGCGGGGGGGAGGGGGGTCAGAAGTAGAGGGAGGGAGAAGTTTGGGGGGGGGGGATCGCAGGAGTTTGGGAGTAGGCAGCAGAAGAGAGGTGCGGGGGGGGGGGGGGGGGCTGCAAATGGGTCTGGGGGAGGGTGGAAACGGGTCCGGGGGGGGGTCGGGGGGTCGGCAGGAAGGGTCCGGGGGGGCCACATTCAAATAGGGAAGTGGGGGGGGGGAGGGGGGGGGGTGTCGTGGAGCCACGTGGGGGCAGAAAGATTGGGGCGCTGGGGACCCCCCCCCCCGCATTTCTGCGTTCTTATGACGAGGGGGGGAGTCTCAGGTGGGGTCTTGGGGGGGGGGTCACGGGGGGGTCGTTGAGGGCGGATTTGGGGGGGAGGGGGAGGAAGTGGGGGGGGGGAAGCGTCCTGGGGTCACGCCCTGGGTGCCTGAGGCCCTTCTAGGGTCAGGGATTGGCCGCGGGGGGGTCCTGCACTCCCGGGGGCTCCCCATCCCCCCTCCCACACTGATGGGTGCGGGGGGGGGTCAAGGGGTGCCCCCTCTCCCCCCCGCGCGCTTCCTGAGCTGCTGAGACCCTTCCCCACCCCCACCCCCGGCCCCATGTGACCCTCCCTGATCTCCTGAGCCCCCCCACCCCAAAAACCCCTGAGAGGGGGAGCCAGGAGGGGCCCCCCCCGCCCCCCCTTGAGCTCCCTAGCACTTGGGGCGGGGGGGCAATGTAGAGCTGCCCCCCGCCCCCCCTCCGCAGCCCCTTTGTGACGCCCCCAACCCCTCTACAATCTCTGGGGGGGGTTGCGGTGTCTGCTTGCCCCCCCCCCCCCAAACCCCTGGGGGGTGTTGTGCTGGGGGGGACCCTCCCGGGGGGGACCCTCCCCTAATTCCCTTCCCCCCCCGACCCCTTCCTTACGCCCCTAAGATCTTCGAGGGGGGGGTCAGGGGTGTCCGCTCCCCCCCTCCCCCCCCCCCTCCAATCCATGGGGGGCTTGGGGGGGTCCCTCCCGGGGGGGGTCCCTCCCCTTCCTAACCCCCCCCCTAAGATCTTTGGGGGGGAGTTAAGGGCTGGGAGCTGGGGCGGGGGGGCACAGGGATGTGTGATTCCCCCCCCCCCCCGCACCCCCGAAATCCCCTGAGGGGAGGCCGGGGGGGGCGAGGGCCACCCTCCCCCACCCCCCCCCTTTCCCCCCTCCCTCTCCCCACGGCGGGGGGGGGGCGGGGGGGGGCCGGGCCACGCTGGCAGCTCCCTGGCGTTTTTCTCCCTTTTTTGTCCCTCGCCGGCGGCCGTCGCCGGGGCAGGGCCCGGGGGGGGGGGGGGGGGGGGGGGCTGAGCCCCGCCTCCCTCCGCTGCAAGGCGGGAAACCCCTCCCCCCCTCCCCCCCCCCAAAATCCTGTTCCTTCTCTCTTACCTCCCCCCCCCCCCCGCTCACTATCGCGATTGCTCACCGTGATATTAGCGAAGGTCTTGCCGGGCGCGGCGGCCCAGACGGCAGGGGTATCGCGATAGCCCACGATAGCCGCATCCTGGCAGGTGCCGTCCGCCAGCAGCGTCTCCACGTACGGCGCCCACCCCGCTCATGGCGCCGGCGGGAAAGGGAGAGAGGGAGAGAGAGAGGCGGGGAGGGGGGTGCCGGGGGGGGGGGGGGGGGGGAGAGAGGGGGGCGGAGCCCGAGCCGGGCGGGTGGGGGAGGGGGAGGAAAGAGAGCGGGCGGGGGCCGAGAGGGAAAAAGGCGGGAAAAGGGGGGCGGAGCTTCGAGAGGGGAGGAGGGAAAGGCCGGAGCGGCGCCTGCGCAGTGCGGGAGGGGCGCCGCGCGGCTGGGAGCGGCGCGAGCGCCGCGCCGCCGCTTTCATAGGCGAGCGAGGGGGCGGGGGCCGGGAGGGGGCGGGGGCTAGCGCTAGGGGGGCGGGGCTTGGGGGTGGGGGAGGGCGTGGCTGGGGGCGGGGGTTGGGCGGCAGGCAGCGCCCGGCGGGAGCAGGAAGGGAGGGAAAGGCAGTGGGGAGGAGGCTGCCCGAGGACCCCTGCACCCCTCTCTCTCTTTCCCCCTGCTCCCCCCCACCCCCAGTGTTATCGCGATAGCTTCCTGGTGTCGTGAGCCCTCCGCGGCCGGGGGGATGCCTCCAGCGGTGTCTCGGTAGCCGCCGCGATGTCGTGACAGCCTCCTGGTGGGACCGAGCCCTCGCGCCACTGTGGGTGCGCCTCTGGCCTTACCGTGCTTTCCCTTCCCGTGTTATCGCGATAGGTCCCTTGTGTCGTGAGCCCTCCGCGGCGGCGGAGTGCGTCCCGAGATGTCGTGATAGCCGCCGCGGTGTGGGCGGTAGCCGTGGGGATGTCGTGACAGCTTCCTGTGGGTACGGAGCTCTCCTGCCACTGTGGGTCGTCTCCCCCCTTCCCCCCTGTCGCTATCGCGGACACTCCGTCGTTGACACACACGCCCCCCAAAACACCCCCTATCGTGACTACTCTTCAGGGTATTGTGACTCCCCCCATTGTCGCGATACTCCCTGGTTGGTGGAGCCCTTCCACGCCTCCGCCTGACCCCTTGTGTTCACCTCAGCCGTCCTCCCTATCGCGACACCACCCCCGATAGTGACTCCATCCCCTTTAAAACGACAGCACCCTGTCTGGAGCCGCCGCCCCCTTATTTATCGCGACCCGGGATCGCGACCGTCTCCCATTCACACTCCCACGCCGCTCCCATCGCCACTCCTTATCGTGATCCTTCCCCGTAGCTGTCGCGACTCTGCCCCCCCCCCCCACCTTTTATTGCGGAGCCCCCCGCGACTCCTCCCCCCCCCCAATTATCGCGACTCCCCCCCCCAATTTTCGTGACCCCGTCCCTCCCCCCAAGTGGGGGCAGGGAAGGACTTGGGGGGGGGGGAGAGGAGGTCCCAAGACCTGCAGAGCTTCCCTGGGGGGGCTGGAGGGAGGACCCCCCCCAAATACGGGAGGCCAGGGGGGAGG
>NW_027143795.1:0-48215 GCF_026170545.1 Melanerpes formicivorus
GAGTGAGCGAAACTAATGAAAACATTGTTGGGGTAAAACCTAAAGGGAAAGACCTAGCACCAAATCCAATTTGCCATCTGATCTAACTTCTGGAGGCAGTCAAAATGATCCTTAGAATTCTTCCCTACCTTATTCCTGTGCTGAGATACAGGCTGCTCCAACCTGCTGTAAAATGCTTGATTTCGAGAGTGAGCGAAACTAATGAAAACATTGTTGGGGTAAAACCTAAAGGGAAAGACCTAGCACCAAATCCAATTTGCCATCTGATCTAACTTCTGGAGGCAGTCAAAATGATCCTTAGAATTCTTCCCTACCTTATTCCTGTGCTGAGATACAGGCTGCTCCAACCTGCTGTAAAATGCTTGATTTCGAGAGTGAGCGAAACTAATGAAAACATTGTTGGGGTAAAACCTAAAGGGAAAGACCTAGCACCAAATCCAATTTGCCATCTGATCTAACTTCTGGAGGCAGTCAAAATGAGCCTTAGAATTCTTCCCTACCTTATTCCTGTGCTGAGATACAGGCTGCTCCAACCTGCTGTAAAATGCTTGATTTCGAGAGTGAGCGAAACTAATGAAAACATTGTTGGGGTAAAACCTAAAGGGAAAGACCTAGCACCAAATCCAATTTGCCATCTGATCTAACTTCTGGAGGCAGTCAAAATGATCCTTAGAATTCTTCCCTACCTTATTCCTGTGCTGAGATACAGGCTGCTCCAACCTGCTGTAAAATGCTTGATTTCGAGAGTGAGCGAAACTAATGAAAACATTGTTGGGGTAAAACCTAAAGGGAAAGACCTAGCACCAAATCCAATTTGCCATCTGATCTAACTTCTGGAGGCAGTCAAAATGATCCTTAGAATTCTTCCCTACCTTATTCCTGTGCTGAGATACAGGCTGCTCCAACCTGCTGTAAAATGCTTGATTTCGAGAGTGAGCGAAACTAATGAAAACATTGTTGGGGTAAAACCTAAAGGGAAAGACCTAGCACCAAATCCAATTTGCCATCTGATCTAACTTCTGGAGGCAGTCAAAATGATCCTTAGAATTCTTCCCTACCTTATTCCTGTGCTGAGATACAGGCTGCTCCAACCTGCTGTAAAATGCTTGATTTCGAGAGTGAGCGAAACTAATGAAAACATTGTTGGGGTAAAACCTAAAGGGAAAGACCTAGCACCAAATCCAATTTGCCATCTGATCTAACTTCTGGAGGCAGTCAAAATGATCCTTAGAATTCTTCCCTACCTTATTCCTGTGCTGAGATACAGGCTGCTCCAACCTGCTGTAAAATGCTTGATTTCGAGAGTGAGCGAAACTAATGAAAACATTGTTGGGGTAAAACCTAAAGGGAAAGACCTAGCACCAAATCCAATTTGCCATCTGATCTAACTTCTGGAGGCAGTCAAAATGAGCCTTAGAATTCTTCCCTACCTTATTCCTGTGCTGAGATACAGGCTGCTCCAACCTGCTGTAAAATGCTTGATTTCGAGAGTGAGCGAAACTAATGAAAACATTGTTGGGGTAAAACCTAAAGGGAAAGACCTAGCACCAAATCCAATTTGCCATCTGATCTAACTTCTGGAGGCAGTCAAAATGATCCTTAGAATTCTTCCCTACCTTATTCCTGTGCTGAGATACAGGCTGCTCCAACCTGCTGTAAAATGCTTGATTTCGAGAGTGAGCGAAACTAATGAAAACATTGTTGGGGTAAAACCTAAAGGGAAAGACCTAGCACCAAATCCAATTTGCCATCTGATCTAACTTCTGGAGGCAGTCAAAATGATCCTTAGAATTCTTCCCTACCTTATTCCTGTGCTGAGATACAGGCTGCTCCAACCTGCTGTCAAATGCTTGATTTCGAGAGTGAGCGAAACTAATGAAAACATTGTTGGGGTAAAACCTAAAGGGAAAGACCTAGCACCAAATCCAATTTGCCATCTGATCTAACTTCTGGAGGCAGTCAAAATGATCCTTAGAATTCTTCCCTACCTTATTCCTGTGCTGAGATACAGGCTGCTCCAACCTGCTGTAAAATGCTTGATTTCGAGAGTGAGCGAAACTAATGAAAACATTGTTGGGGTAAAACCTAAAGGGAAAGACCTAGCACCAAATCCAATTTGCCATCTGATCTAACTTCTGGAGGCAGTCAAAATGATCCTTAGAATTCTTCCCTACCTTATTCCTGTGCTGAGATACAGGCTGCTCCAACCTGCTGTAAAATGCTTGATTTCGAGAGTGAGCGAAACTAATGAAAACATTGTTGGGGTAAAACCTAAAGGGAAAGACCTAGCACCAAATCCAATTTGCCATCTGATCTAACTTCTGGAGGCAGTCAAAATGAGCCTTAGAATTCTTCCCTACCTTATTCCTGTGCTGAGATACAGGCTGCTCCAACCTGCTGTAAAATGCTTGATTTCGAGAGTGAGCGAAACTAATGAAAACATTGTTGGGGTAAAACCTAAAGGGAAAGACCTAGCACCAAATCCAATTTGCCATCTGATCTAACTTCTGGAGGCAGTCAAAATGATCCTTAGAATTCTTCCCTACCTTATTCCTGTGCTGAGATACAGGCTGCTCCAACCTGCTGTAAAATGCTTGATTTCGAGAGTGAGTGAAACTAATGAAAACATTGTTGGGGTAAAACCTAAAGGGAAAGACCTAGCACCAAATCCAATTTGCCATCTGATCTAACTTCTGGAGGCAGTCAAAATGAGCCTTAGAATTCTTCCCTACCTTATTCCTGTGCTGAGATACAGGCTGCTCCAACCTGCTGTAAAATGCTTGATTTCGAGAGTGAGCGAAACTAATGAAAACATTGTTGGGGTAAAACCTAAAGGGAAAGACCTAGCACCAAATCCAATTTGCCATCTGATCTAACTTCTGGAGGCAGTCAAAATGATCCTTAGAATTCTTCCCTACCTTATTCCTGTGCTGAGATACAGGCTGCTCCAACCTGCTGTAAAATGCTTGATTTCGAGAGTGAGCGAAACTAATGAAAACATTGTTGGGGTAAAACCTAAAGGGAAAGACCTAGCACCAAATCCAATTTGCCATCTGATCTAACTTCTGGAGGCAGTCAAAATGAGCCTTAGAATTCTTCCCTACCTTATTCCTGTGCTGAGATACAGGCTGCTCCAACCTGCTGTAAAATGCTTGATTTCGAGAGTGAGCGAAACTAATGAAAACATTGTTGGGGTAAAACCTAAAGGGAAAGACCTAGCACCAAATCCAATTTGCCATCTGATCTAACTTCTGGAGGCAGTCAAAATGAGCCTTAGAATTCTTCCCTACCTTATTCCTGTGCTGAGATACAGGCTGCTCCAACCTGCTGTAAAATGCTTGATTTCGAGAGTGAGCGAAACTAATGAAAACATTGTTGGGGTAAAACCTAAAGGGAAAGACCTAGCACCAAATCCAATTTGCCATCTGATCTAACTTCTGGAGGCAGTCAAAATGAGCCTTAGAATTCTTCCCTACCTTATTCCTGTGCTGAGATACAGGCTGCTCCAACCTGCTGTAAAATGCTTGATTTCGAGAGTGAGCGAAACTAATGAAAACATTGTTGGGGTAAAACCTAAAGGGAAAGACCTAGCACCAAATCCAATTTGCCATCTGATCTAACTTCTGGAGGCAGTCAAAATGATCCTTAGAATTCTTCCCTACCTTATTCCTGTGCTGAGATACAGGCTGCTCCAACCTGCTGTAAAATGCTTGATTTCGAGAGTGAGCGAAACTAATGAAAACATTGTTGGGGTAAAACCTAAAGGGAAAGACCTAGCACCAAATCCAATTTGCCATCTGATCTAACTTCTGGAGGCAGTCAAAATGAGCCTTAGAATTCTTCCCTACCTTATTCCTGTGCTGAGATACAGGCTGCTCCAACCTGCTGTAAAATGCTTGATTTCGAGAGTGAGCGAAACTAATGAAAACATTGTTGGGGTAAAACCTAAAGGGAAAGACCTAGCACCAAATCCAGTTTGCCATCTGATCTAACTTCTGGAGGCAGTCAAAATGAGCCTTAGAATTCTTCCCTACCTTATTCCTGTGCTGAGATACAGGCTGCTCCAACCTGCTGTAAAATGCTTGATTTCGAGAGTGAGCGAAACTAATGAAAACATTGTTGGGGTAAAACCTAAAGGGAAAGACCTAGCACCAAATCCAATTTGCCATCTGATCTAACTTCTGGAGGCAGTCAAAATGAGCCTTAGAATTCTTCCCTACCTTATTCCTGTGCTGAGATACAGGCTGCTCCAACCTGCTGTAAAATGCTTGATTTCGAGAGTGAGCGAAACTAATGAAAACATTGTTGGGGTAAAACCTAAAGGGAAAGACCTAGCACCAAATCCAATTTGCCATCTGATCTAACTTCTGGAGGCAGTCAAAATGATCCTTAGAATTCTTCCCTACCTTATTCCTGTGCTGAGATACAGGCTGCTCCAACCTGCTGTAAAATGCTTGATTTCGAGAGTGAGCGAAACTAATGAAAACATTGTTGGGGTAAAACCTAAAGGGAAAGACCTAGCACCAAATCCAATTTGCCATCTGATCTAACTTCTGGAGGCAGTCAAAATGAGCCTTAGAATTCTTCCCTACCTTATTCCTGTGCTGAGATACAGGCTGCTCCAACCTGCTGTAAAATGCTTGATTTCGAGAGTGAGCGAAACTAATGAAAACATTGTTGGGGTAAAACCTAAAGGGAAAGACCTAGCACCAAATCCAATTTGCCATCTGATCTAACTTCTGGAGGCAGTCAAAATGAGCCTTAGAATTCTTCCCTACCTTATTCCTGTGCTGAGATACAGGCTGCTCCAACCTGCTGTAAAATGCTTGATTTCGAGAGTGAGCGAAACTAATGAAAACATTGTTGGGGTAAAACCTAAAGGGAAAGACCTAGCACCAAATCCAATTTGCCATCTGATCTAACTTCTGGAGGCAGTCAAAATGATCCTTAGAATTCTTCCCTACCTTATTCCTGTGCTGAGATACAGGCTGCTCCAACCTGCTGTCAAATGCTTGATTTCGAGAGTGAGCGAAACTAATGAAAACATTGTTGGGGTAAAACCTAAAGGGAAAGACCTAGCACCAAATCCAATTTGCCATCTGATCTAACTTCTGGAGGCAGTCAAAATGATCCTTAGAATTCTTCCCTACCTTATTCCTGTGCTGAGATACAGGCTGCTCCAACCTGCTGTAAAATGCTTGATTTCGAGAGTGAGCGAAACTAATGAAAACATTGTTGGGGTAAAACCTAAAGGGAAAGACCTAGCACCAAATCCAATTTGCCATCTGATCTAACTTCTGGAGGCAGTCAAAATGATCCTTAGAATTCTTCCCTACCTTATTCCTGTGCTGAGATACAGGCTGCTCCAACCTGCTGTAAAATGCTTGATTTCGAGAGTGAGCGAAACTAATGAAAACATTGTTGGGGTAAAACCTAAAGGGAAAGACCTAGCACCAAATCCAATTTGCCATCTGATCTAACTTCTGGAGGCAGTCAAAATGAGCCTTAGAATTCTTCCCTACCTTATTCCTGTGCTGAGATACAGGCTGCTCCAACCTGCTGTAAAATGCTTGATTTCGAGAGTGAGCGAAACTAATGAAAACATTGTTGGGGTAAAACCTAAAGGGAAAGACCTAGCACCAAATCCAATTTGCCATCTGATCTAACTTCTGGAGGCAGTCAAAATGAGCCTTAGAATTCTTCCCTACCTTATTCCTGTGCTGAGATACAGGCTGCTCCAACCTGCTGTAAAATGCTTGATTTCGAGAGTGAGTGAAACTAATGAAAACATTGTTGGGGTAAAACCTAAAGGGAAAGACCTAGCACCAAATCCAATTTGCCATCTGATCTAACTTCTGGAGGCAGTCAAAATGAGCCTTAGAATTCTTCCCTACCTTATTCCTGTGCTGAGATACAGGCTGCTCCAACCTGCTGTAAAATGCTTGATTTCGAGAGTGAGCGAAACTAATGAAAACATTGTTGGGGTAAAACCTAAAGGGAAAGACCTAGCACCAAATCCAATTTGCCATCTGATCTAACTTCTGGAGGCAGTCAAAATGATCCTTAGAATTCTTCCCTACCTTATTCCTGTGCTGAGATACAGGCTGCTCCAACCTGCTGTAAAATGCTTGATTTCGAGAGTGAGCGAAACTAATGAAAACATTGTTGGGGTAAAACCTAAAGGGAAAGACCTAGCACCAAATCCAATTTGCCATCTGATCTAACTTCTGGAGGCAGTCAAAATGAGCCTTAGAATTCTTCCCTACCTTATTCCTGTGCTGAGATACAGGCTGCTCCAACCTGCTGTAAAATGCTTGATTTCGAGAGTGAGCGAAACTAATGAAAACATTGTTGGGGTAAAACCTAAAGGGAAAGACCTAGCACCAAATCCAATTTGCCATCTGATCTAACTTCTGGAGGCAGTCAAAATGAGCCTTAGAATTCTTCCCTACCTTATTCCTGTGCTGAGATACAGGCTGCTCCAACCTGCTGTAAAATGCTTGATTTCGAGAGTGAGCGAAACTAATGAAAACATTGTTGGGGTAAAACCTAAAGGGAAAGACCTAGCACCAAATCCAATTTGCCATCTGATCTAACTTCTGGAGGCAGTCAAAATGAGCCTTAGAATTCTTCCCTACCTTATTCCTGTGCTGAGATACAGGCTGCTCCAACCTGCTGTCAAATGCTTGATTTCGAGAGTGAGCGAAACTAATGAAAACATTGTTGGGGTAAAACCTAAAGGGAAAGACCTAGCACCAAATCCAATTTGCCATCTGATCTAACTTCTGGAGGCAGTCAAAATGATCCTTAGAATTCTTCCCTACCTTATTCCTGTGCTGAGATACAGGCTGCTCCAACCTGCTGTAAAATGCTTGATTTCGAGAGTGAGCGAAACTAATGAAAACATTGTTGGGGTAAAACCTAAAGGGAAAGACCTAGCACCAAATCCAATTTGCCATCTGATCTAACTTCTGGAGGCAGTCAAAATGATCCTTAGAATTCTTCCCTACCTTATTCCTGTGCTGAGATACAGGCTGCTCCAACCTGCTGTCAAATGCTTGATTTCGAGAGTGAGCGAAACTAATGAAAACATTGTTGGGGTAAAACCTAAAGGGAAAGACCTAGCACCAAATCCAATTTGCCATCTGATCTAACTTCTGGAGGCAGTCAAAATGAGCCTTAGAATTCTTCCCTACCTTATTCCTGTGCTGAGATACAGGCTGCTCCAACCTGCTGTAAAATGCTTGATTTCGAGAGTGAGCGAAACTAATGAAAACATTGTTGGGGTAAAACCTAAAGGGAAAGACCTAGCACCAAATCCAATTTGCCATCTGATCTAACTTCTGGAGGCAGTCAAAATGAGCCTTAGAATTCTTCCCTACCTTATTCCTGTGCTGAGATACAGGCTGCTCCAACCTGCTGTAAAATGCTTGATTTCGAGAGTGAGCGAAACTAATGAAAACATTGTTGGGGTAAAACCTAAAGGGAAAGACCTAGCACCAAATCCAATTTGCCATCTGATCTAACTTCTGGAGGCAGTCAAAATGAGCCTTAGAATTCTTCCCTACCTTATTCCTGTGCTGAGATACAGGCTGCTCCAACCTGCTGTAAAATGCTTGATTTCGAGAGTGAGCGAAACTAATGAAAACATTGTTGGGGTAAAACCTAAAGGGAAAGACCTAGCACCAAATCCAATTTGCCATCTGATCTAACTTCTGGAGGCAGTCAAAATGAGCCTTAGAATTCTTCCCTACCTTATTCCTGTGCTGAGATACAGGCTGCTCCAACCTGCTGTAAAATGCTTGATTTCGAGAGTGAGCGAAACTAATGAAAACATTGTTGGGGTAAAACCTAAAGGGAAAGACCTAGCACCAAATCCAATTTGCCATCTGATCTAACTTCTGGAGGCAGTCAAAATGATCCTTAGAATTCTTCCCTACCTTATTCCTGTGCTGAGATACAGGCTGCTCCAACCTGCTGTAAAATGCTTGATTTCGAGAGTGAGCGAAACTAATGAAAACATTGTTGGGGTAAAACCTAAAGGGAAAGACCTAGCACCAAATCCAATTTGCCATCTGATCTAACTTCTGGAGGCAGTCAAAATGAGCCTTAGAATTCTTCCCTACCTTATTCCTGTGCTGAGATACAGGCTGCTCCAACCTGCTGTAAAATGCTTGATTTCGAGAGTGAGCGAAACTAATGAAAACATTGTTGGGGTAAAACCTAAAGGGAAAGACCTAGCACCAAATCCAATTTGCCATCTGATCTAACTTCTGGAGGCAGTCAAAATGATCCTTAGAATTCTTCCCTACCTTATTCCTGTGCTGAGATACAGGCTGCTCCAACCTGCTGTAAAATGCTTGATTTCGAGAGTGAGCGAAACTAATGAAAACATTGTTGGGGTAAAACCTAAAGGGAAAGACCTAGCACCAAATCCAATTTGCCATCTGATCTAACTTCTGGAGGCAGTCAAAATGAGCCTTAGAATTCTTCCCTACCTTATTCCTGTGCTGAGATACAGGCTGCTCCAACCTGCTGTAAAATGCTTGATTTCGAGAGTGAGCGAAACTAATGAAAACATTGTTGGGGTAAAACCTAAAGGGAAAGACCTAGCACCAAATCCAATTTGCCATCTGATCTAACTTCTGGAGGCAGTCAAAATGAGCCTTAGAATTCTTCCCTACCTTATTCCTGTGCTGAGATACAGGCTGCTCCAACCTGCTGTAAAATGCTTGATTTCGAGAGTGAGCGAAACTAATGAAAACATTGTTGGGGTAAAACCTAAAGGGAAAGACCTAGCACCAAATCCAATTTGCCATCTGATCTAACTTCTGGAGGCAGTCAAAATGATCCTTAGAATTCTTCCCTACCTTATTCCTGTGCTGAGATACAGGCTGCTCCAACCTGCTGTAAAATGCTTGATTTCGAGAGTGAGCGAAACTAATGAAAACATTGTTGGGGTAAAACCTAAAGGGAAAGACCTAGCACCAAATCCAATTTGCCATCTGATCTAACTTCTGGAGGCAGTCAAAATGAGCCTTAGAATTCTTCCCTACCTTATTCCTGTGCTGAGATACAGGCTGCTCCAACCTGCTGTAAAATGCTTGATTTCGAGAGTGAGCGAAACTAATGAAAACATTGTTGGGGTAAAACCTAAAGGGAAAGACCTAGCACCAAATCCAATTTGCCATCTGATCTAACTTCTGGAGGCAGTCAAAATGATCCTTAGAATTCTTCCCTACCTTATTCCTGTGCTGAGATACAGGCTGCTCCAACCTGCTGTAAAATGCTTGATTTCGAGAGTGAGCGAAACTAATGAAAACATTGTTGGGGTAAAACCTAAAGGGAAAGACCTAGCACCAAATCCAATTTGCCATCTGATCTAACTTCTGGAGGCAGTCAAAATGAGCCTTAGAATTCTTCCCTACCTTATTCCTGTGCTGAGATACAGGCTGCTCCAACCTGCTGTAAAATGCTTGATTTCGAGAGTGAGCGAAACTAATGAAAACATTGTTGGGGTAAAACCTAAAGGGAAAGACCTAGCACCAAATCCAATTTGCCATCTGATCTAACTTCTGGAGGCAGTCAAAATGAGCCTTAGAATTCTTCCCTACCTTATTCCTGTGCTGAGATACAGGCTGCTCCAACCTGCTGTAAAATGCTTGATTTCGAGAGTGAGCGAAACTAATGAAAACATTGTTGGGGTAAAACCTAAAGGGAAAGACCTAGCACCAAATCCAATTTGCCATCTGATCTAACTTCTGGAGGCAGTCAAAATGATCCTTAGAATTCTTCCCTACCTTATTCCTGTGCTGAGATACAGGCTGCTCCAACCTGCTGTAAAATGCTTGATTTCGAGAGTGAGCGAAACTAATGAAAACATTGTTGGGGTAAAACCTAAAGGGAAAGACCTAGCACCAAATCCAATTTGCCATCTGATCTAACTTCTGGAGGCAGTCAAAATGATCCTTAGAATTCTTCCCTACCTTATTCCTGTGCTGAGATACAGGCTGCTCCAACCTGCTGTAAAATGCTTGATTTCGAGAGTGAGCGAAACTAATGAAAACATTGTTGGGGTAAAACCTAAAGGGAAAGACCTAGCACCAAATCCAGTTTGCCATCTGATCTAACTTCTGGAGGCAGTCAAAATGAGCCTTAGAATTCTTCCCTACCTTATTCCTGTGCTGAGATACAGGCTGCTCCAACCTGCTGTAAAATGCTTGATTTCGAGAGTGAGCGAAACTAATGAAAACATTGTTGGGGTAAAACCTAAAGGGAAAGACCTAGCACCAAATCCAATTTGCCATCTGATCTAACTTCTGGAGGCAGTCAAAATGATCCTTAGAATTCTTCCCTACCTTATTCCTGTGCTGAGATACAGGCTGCTCCAACCTGCTGTAAAATGCTTGATTTCGAGAGTGAGCGAAACTAATGAAAACATTGTTGGGGTAAAACCTAAAGGGAAAGACCTAGCACCAAATCCAATTTGCCATCTGATCTAACTTCTGGAGGCAGTCAAAATGATCCTTAGAATTCTTCCCTACCTTATTCCTGTGCTGAGATACAGGCTGCTCCAACCTGCTGTAAAATGCTTGATTTCGAGAGTGAGCGAAACTAATGAAAACATTGTTGGGGTAAAACCTAAAGGGAAAGACCTAGCACCAAATCCAATTTGCCATCTGATCTAACTTCTGGAGGCAGTCAAAATGATCCTTAGAATTCTTCCCTACCTTATTCCTGTGCTGAGATACAGGCTGCTCCAACCTGCTGTCAAATGCTTGATTTCGAGAGTGAGCGAAACTAATGAAAACATTGTTGGGGTAAAACCTAAAGGGAAAGACCTAGCACCAAATCCAATTTGCCATCTGATCTAACTTCTGGAGGCAGTCAAAATGAGCCTTAGAATTCTTCCCTACCTTATTCCTGTGCTGAGATACAGGCTGCTCCAACCTGCTGTAAAATGCTTGATTTCGAGAGTGAGCGAAACTAATGAAAACATTGTTGGGGTAAAACCTAAAGGGAAAGACCTAGCACCAAATCCAATTTGCCATCTGATCTAACTTCTGGAGGCAGTCAAAATGAGCCTTAGAATTCTTCCCTACCTTATTCCTGTGCTGAGATACAGGCTGCTCCAACCTGCTGTAAAATGCTTGATTTCGAGAGTGAGCGAAACTAATGAAAACATTGTTGGGGTAAAACCTAAAGGGAAAGACCTAGCACCAAATCCAATTTGCCATCTGATCTAACTTCTGGAGGCAGTCAAAATGATCCTTAGAATTCTTCCCTACCTTATTCCTGTGCTGAGATACAGGCTGCTCCAACCTGCTGTAAAATGCTTGATTTCGAGAGTGAGCGAAACTAATGAAAACATTGTTGGGGTAAAACCTAAAGGGAAAGACCTAGCACCAAATCCAATTTGCCATCTGATCTAACTTCTGGAGGCAGTCAAAATGAGCCTTAGAATTCTTCCCTACCTTATTCCTGTGCTGAGATACAGGCTGCTCCAACCTGCTGTAAAATGCTCGATTTCGAGAGTGAGCAAAACTAATGAAAACATTGTTGGGGTAAAACCTAAAGGGAAAGACCTAGCACCAAATCCAATTTGCCATCTGATCTAACTTCTGGAGGCAGTCAAAATGAGCCTTAGAATTCTTCCCTACCTTATTCCTGTGCTGAGATACAGGCTGCTCCAACCTGCTGTAAAATGCTTGATTTCGAGAGTGAGCGAAACTAATGAAAACATTGTTGGGGTAAAACCTAAAGGGAAAGACCTAGCACCAAATCCAATTTGCCATCTGATCTAACTTCTGGAGGCAGTCAAAATGATCCTTAGAATTCTTCCCTACCTTATTCCTGTGCTGAGATACAGGCTGCTCCAACCTGCTGTAAAATGCTTGATTTCGAGAGTGAGCGAAACTAATGAAAACATTGTTGGGGTAAAACCTAAAGGGAAAGACCTAGCACCAAATCCAATTTGCCATCTGATCTAACTTCTGGAGGCAGTCAAAATGATCCTTAGAATTCTTCCCTACCTTATTCCTGTGCTGAGATACAGGCTGCTCCAACCTGCTGTAAAATGCTTGATTTCGAGAGTGAGCGAAACTAATGAAAACATTGTTGGGGTAAAACCTAAAGGGAAAGACCTAGCACCAAATCCAATTTGCCATCTGATCTAACTTCTGGAGGCAGTCAAAATGAGCCTTAGAATTCTTCCCTACCTTATTCCTGTGCTGAGATACAGGCTGCTCCAACCTGCTGTAAAATGCTTGATTTCGAGAGTGAGCGAAACTAATGAAAACATTGTTGGGGTAAAACCTAAAGGGAAAGACCTAGCACCAAATCCAATTTGCCATCTGATCTAACTTCTGGAGGCAGTCAAAATGAGCCTTAGAATTCTTCCCTACCTTATTCCTGTGCTGAGATACAGGCTGCTCCAACCTGCTGTAAAATGCTTGATTTCGAGAGTGAGCGAAACTAATGAAAACATTGTTGGGGTAAAACCTAAAGGGAAAGACCTAGCACCAAATCCAATTTGCCATCTGATCTAACTTCTGGAGGCAGTCAAAATGATCCTTAGAATTCTTCCCTACCTTATTCCTGTGCTGAGATACAGGCTGCTCCAACCTGCTGTAAAATGCTTGATTTCGAGAGTGAGCGAAACTAATGAAAACATTGTTGGGGTAAAACCTAAAGGGAAAGACCTAGCACCAAATCCAATTTGCCATCTGATCTAACTTCTGGAGGCAGTCAAAATGAGCCTTAGAATTCTTCCCTACCTTATTCCTGTGCTGAGATACAGGCTGCTCCAACCTGCTGTAAAATGCTTGATTTCGAGAGTGAGCGAAACTAATGAAAACATTGTTGGGGTAAAACCTAAAGGGAAAGACCTAGCACCAAATCCAATTTGCCATCTGATCTAACTTCTGGAGGCAGTCAAAATGAGCCTTAGAATTCTTCCCTACCTTATTCCTGTGCTGAGATACAGGCTGCTCCAACCTGCTGTAAAATGCTTGATTTCGAGAGTGAGCGAAACTAATGAAAACATTGTTGGGGTAAAACCTAAAGGGAAAGACCTAGCACCAAATCCAATTTGCCATCTGATCTAACTTCTGGAGGCAGTCAAAATGAGCCTTAGAATTCTTCCCTACCTTATTCCTGTGCTGAGATACAGGCTGCTCCAACCTGCTGTAAAATGCTTGATTTCGAGAGTGAGCGAAACTAATGAAAACATTGCTGGGGTAAAACCTAAAGGGAAAGACCTAGCACCAAATCCAATTTGCCATCTGATCTAACTTCTGGAGGCAGTCAAAATGATCCTTAGAATTCTTCCCTACCTTATTCCTGTGCTGAGATACAGGCTGCTCCAACCTGCTGTAAAATGCTCGATTTCGAGAGTGAGCAAAACTAATGAAAACATTGTTGGGGTAAAACCTAAAGGGAAAGACCTAGCACCAAATCCAATTTGCCATCTGATCTAACTTCTGGAGGCAGTCAAAATGATCCTTAGAATTCTTCCCTACCTTATTCCTGTGCTGAGATACAGGCTGCTCCAACCTGCTGTAAAATGCTTGATTTCGAGAGTGAGCGAAACTAATGAAAACATTGCTGGGGTAAAACCTAAAGGGAAAGACCTAGCACCAAATCCAATTTGCCATCTGATCTAACTTCTGGAGGCAGTCAAAATGAGCCTTAGAATTCTTCCCTACCTTATTCCTGTGCTGAGATACAGGCTGCTCCAACCTGCTGTAAAATGCTTGATTTCGAGAGTGAGCGAAACTAATGAAAACATTGTTGGGGTAAAACCTAAAGGGAAAGACCTAGCACCAAATCCAATTTGCCATCTGCTCTAACTTCTGGAGGCAGTCAAAATGATCCTTAGAATTCTTCCCTACCTTATTCCTGTGCTGAGATACAGGCTGCTCCAACCTGCTGTAAAATGCTTGATTTCGAGAGTGAGCGAAACTAATGAAAACATTGTTGGGGTAAAACCTAAAGGGAAAGACCTAGCACCAAATCCAATTTGCCATCTGATCTAACTTCTGGAGGCAGTCAAAATGAGCCTTAGAATTCTTCCCTACCTTATTCCTGTGCTGAGATACAGGCTGCTCCAACCTGCTGTCAAATGCTTGATTTCGAGAGTGAGCGAAACTAATGAAAACATTGTTGGGGTAAAACCTAAAGGGAAAGACCTAGCACCAAATCCAATTTGCCATCTGATCTAACTTCTGGAGGCAGTCAAAATGAGCCTTAGAATTCTTCCCTACCTTATTCCTGTGCTGAGATACAGGCTGCTCCAACCTGCTGTAAAATGCTTGATTTCGAGAGTGAGCGAAACTAATGAAAACATTGTTGGGGTAAAACCTAAAGGGAAAGACCTAGCACCAAATCCAATTTGCCATCTGATCTAACTTCTGGAGGCAGTCAAAATGATCCTTAGAATTCTTCCCTACCTTATTCCTGTGCTGAGATACAGGCTGCTCCAACCTGCTGTAAAATGCTTGATTTCGAGAGTGAGCGAAACTAATGAAAACATTGTTGGGGTAAAACCTAAAGGGAAAGACCTAGCACCAAATCCAATTTGCCATCTGATCTAACTTCTGGAGGCAGTCAAAATGAGCCTTAGAATTCTTCCCTACCTTATTCCTGTGCTGAGATACAGGCTGCTCCAACCTGCTGTAAAATGCTTGATTTCGAGAGTGAGCGAAACTAATGAAAACATTGTTGGGGTAAAACCTAAAGGGAAAGACCTAGCACCAAATCCAATTTGCCATCTGATCTAACTTCTGGAGGCAGTCAAAATGAGCCTTAGAATTCTTCCCTACCTTATTCCTGTGCTGAGATACAGGCTGCTCCAACCTGCTGTAAAATGCTTGATTTCGAGAGTGAGCGAAACTAATGAAAACATTGTTGGGGTAAAACCTAAAGGGAAAGACCTAGCACCAAATCCAATTTGCCATCTGATCTAACTTCTGGAGGCAGTCAAAATGAGCCTTAGAATTCTTCCCTACCTTATTCCTGTGCTGAGATACAGGCTGCTCCAACCTGCTGTAAAATGCTTGATTTCGAGAGTGAGCGAAACTAATGAAAACATTGTTGGGGTAAAACCTAAAGGGAAAGACCTAGCACCAAATCCAATTAGCCATCTGATCTAACTTCTGGAGGCAGTCAAAATGAGCCTTAGAATTCTTCCCTACCTTATTCCTGTGCTGAGATACAGGCTGCTCCAACCTGCTGTAAAATGCTTGATTTCGAGAGTGAGCAAAACTAATGAAAACATTGTTGGGGTAAAACCTAAAGGGAAAGACCTAGCACCAAATCCAATTTGCCATCTGATCTAACTTCTGGAGGCAGTCAAAATGAGCCTTAGAATTCTTCCCTACCTTATTCCTGTGCTGAGATACAGGCTGCTCCAACCTGCTGTAAAATGCTTGATTTCGAGAGTGAGCGAAACTAATGAAAACATTGTTGGGGTAAAACCTAAAGGGAAAGACCTAGCACCAAATCCAATTTGCCATCTGATCTAACTTCTGGAGGCAGTCAAAATGATCCTTAGAATTCTTCCCTACCTTATTCCTGTGCTGAGATACAGGCTGCTCCAACCTGCTGTAAAATGCTTGATTTCGAGAGTGAGCGAAACTAATGAAAACATTGTTGGGGTAAAACCTAAAGGGAAAGACCTAGCACCAAATCCAATTTGCCATCTGATCTAACTTCTGGAGGCAGTCAAAATGATCCTTAGAATTCTTCCCTACCTTATTCCTGTGCTGAGATACAGGCTGCTCCAACCTGCTGTAAAATGCTTGATTTCGAGAGTGAGCGAAACTAATGAAAACATTGTTGGGGTAAAACCTAAAGGGAAAGACCTAGCACCAAATCCAATTTGCCATCTGATCTAACTTCTGGAGGCAGTCAAAATGAGCCTTAGAATTCTTCCCTACCTTATTCCTGTGCTGAGATACAGGCTGCTCCAACCTGCTGTAAAATGCTTGATTTCGAGAGTGAGCGAAACTAATGAAAACATTGCTGGGGTAAAACCTAAAGGGAAAGACCTAGCACCAAATCCAATTTGCCATCTGATCTAACTTCTGGAGGCAGTCAAAATGATCCTTAGAATTCTTCCCTACCTTATTCCTGTGCTGAGATACAGGCTGCTCCAACCTGCTGTAAAATGCTCGATTTCGAGAGTGAGCGAAACTAATGAAAACATTGTTGGGGTAAAACCTAAAGGGAAAGACCTAGCACCAAATCCAATTTGCCATCTGATCTAACTTCTGGAGGCAGTCAAAATGATCCTTAGAATTCTTCCCTACCTTATTCCTGTGCTGAGATACAGGCTGCTCCAACCTGCTGTAAAATGCTTGATTTCGAGAGTGAGCGAAACTAATGAAAACATTGTTGGGGTAAAACCTAAAGGGAAAGACCTAGCACCAAATCCAATTTGCCATCTGATCTAACTTCTGGAGGCAGTCAAAATGAGCCTTAGAATTCTTCCCTACCTTATTCCTGTGCTGAGATACAGGCTGCTCCAACCTGCTGTAAAATGCTTGATTTCGAGAGTGAGCGAAACTAATGAAAACATTGTTGGGGTAAAACCTAAAGGGAAAGACCTAGCACCAAATCCAATTTGCCATCTGATCTAACTTCTGGAGGCAGTCAAAATGATCCTTAGAATTCTTCCCTACCTTATTCCTGTGCTGAGATACAGGCTGCTCCAACCTGCTGTAAAATGCTTGATTTCGAGAGTGAGCGAAACTAATGAAAACATTGTTGGGGTAAAACCTAAAGGGAAAGACCTAGCACCAAATCCAATTTGCCATCTGATCTAACTTCTGGAGGCAGTCAAAATGATCCTTAGAATTCTTCCCTACCTTATTCCTGTGCTGAGATACAGGCTGCTCCAACCTGCTGTCAAATGCTTGATTTCGAGAGTGAGCGAAACTAATGAAAACATTGTTGGGGTAAAACCTAAAGGGAAAGACCTAGCACCAAATCCAATTTGCCATCTGATCTAACTTCTGGAGGCAGTCAAAATGAGCCTTAGAATTCTTCCCTACCTTATTCCTGTGCTGAGATACAGGCTGCTCCAACCTGCTGTAAAATGCTTGATTTCGAGAGTGAGCGAAACTAATGAAAACATTGTTGGGGTAAAACCTAAAGGGAAAGACCTAGCACCAAATCCAATTTGCCATCTGATCTAACTTCTGGAGGCAGTCAAAATGATCCTTAGAATTCTTCCCTACCTTATTCCTGTGCTGAGATACAGGCTGCTCCAACCTGCTGTAAAATGCTTGATTTCGAGAGTGAGCGAAACTAATGAAAACATTGTTGGGGTAAAACCTAAAGGGAAAGACCTAGCACCAAATCCAATTTGCCATCTGCTCTAACTTCTGGAGGCAGTCAAAATGATCCTTAGAATTCTTCCCTACCTTATTCCTGTGCTGAGATACAGGCTGCTCCAACCTGCTGTAAAATGCTTGATTTCGAGAGTGAGCGAAACTAATGAAAACATTGTTGGGGTAAAACCTAAAGGGAAAGACCTAGCACCAAATCCAATTTGCCATCTGATCTAACTTCTGGAGGCAGTCAAAATGAGCCTTAGAATTCTTCCCTACCTTATTCCTGTGCTGAGATACAGGCTGCTCCAACCTGCTGTAAAATGCTTGATTTCGAGAGTGAGCGAAACTAATGAAAACATTGTTGGGGTAAAACCTAAAGGGAAAGACCTAGCACCAAATCCAATTTGCCATCTGATCTAACTTCTGGAGGCAGTCAAAATGAGCCTTAGAATTCTTCCCTACCTTATTCCTGTGCTGAGATACAGGCTGCTCCAACCTGCTGTAAAATGCTTGATTTCGAGAGTGAGCGAAACTAATGAAAACATTGTTGGGGTAAAACCTAAAGGGAAAGACCTAGCACCAAATCCAATTTGCCATCTGATCTAACTTCTGGAGGCAGTCAAAATGAGCCTTAGAATTCTTCCCTACCTTATTCCTGTGCTGAGATACAGGCTGCTCCAACCTGCTGTAAAATGCTTGATTTCGAGAGTGAGCAAAACTAATGAAAACATTGTTGGGGTAAAACCTAAAGGGAAAGACCTAGCACCAAATCCAATTTGCCATCTGATCTAACTTCTGGAGGCAGTCAAAATGAGCCTTAGAATTCTTCCCTACCTTATTCCTGTGCTGAGATACAGGCTGCTCCAACCTGCTGTAAAATGCTTGATTTCGAGAGTGAGCGAAACTAATGAAAACATTGTTGGGGTAAAACCTAAAGGGAAAGACCTAGCACCAAATCCAATTTGCCATCTGATCTAACTTCTGGAGGCAGTCAAAATGATCCTTAGAATTCTTCCCTACCTTATTCCTGTGCTGAGATACAGGCTGCTCCAACCTGCTGTAAAATGCTTGATTTCGAGAGTGAGCGAAACTAATGAAAACATTGTTGGGGTAAAACCTAAAGGGAAAGACCTAGCACCAAATCCAATTTGCCATCTGATCTAACTTCTGGAGGCAGTCAAAATGAGCCTTAGAATTCTTCCCTACCTTATTCCTGTGCTGAGATACAGGCTGCTCCAACCTGCTGTAAAATGCTTGATTTCGAGAGTGAGCGAAACTAATGAAAACATTGTTGGGGTAAAACCTAAAGGGAAAGACCTAGCACCAAATCCAATTTGCCATCTGATCTAACTTCTGGAGGCAGTCAAAATGAGCCTTAGAATTCTTCCCTACCTTATTCCTGTGCTGAGATACAGGCTGCTCCAACCTGCTGTAAAATGCTTGATTTCGAGAGTGAGCGAAACTAATGAAAACATTGTTGGGGTAAAACCTAAAGGGAAAGACCTAGCACCAAATCCAATTTGCCATCTGATCTAACTTCTGGAGGCAGTCAAAATGAGCCTTAGAATTCTTCCCTACCTTATTCCTGTGCTGAGATACAGGCTGCTCCAACCTGCTGTAAAATGCTTGATTTCGAGAGTGAGCGAAACTAATGAAAACATTGTTGGGGTAAAACCTAAAGGGAAAGACCTAGCACCAAATCCAATTTGCCATCTGATCTAACTTCTGGAGGCAGTCAAAATGATCCTTAGAATTCTTCCCTACCTTATTCCTGTGCTGAGATACAGGCTGCTCCAACCTGCTGTAAAATGCTTGATTTCGAGAGTGAGCGAAACTAATGAAAACATTGTTGGGGTAAAACCTAAAGGGAAAGACCTAGCACCAAATCCAATTTGCCATCTGATCTAACTTCTGGAGGCAGTCAAAATGAGCCTTAGAATTCTTCCCTACCTTATTCCTGTGCTGAGATACAGGCTGCTCCAACCTGCTGTAAAATGCTTGATTTCGAGAGTGAGCGAAACTAATGAAAACATTGTTGGGGTAAAACCTAAAGGGAAAGACCTAGCACCAAATCCAATTTGCCATTTGATCTAACTTCTGGAGGCAGTCAAAATGATCCTTAGAATTCTTCCCTACCTTATTCCTGTGCTGAGATACAGGCTGCTCCAACCTGCTGTAAAATGCTTGATTTCGAGAGTGAGCGAAACTAATGAAAACATTGTTGGGGTAAAACCTAAAGGGAAAGACCTAGCACCAAATCCAATTTGCCATCTGATCTAACTTCTGGAGGCAGTCAAAATGAGCCTTAGAATTCTTCCCTACCTTATTCCTGTGCTGAGATACAGGCTGCTCCAACCTGCTGTAAAATGCTTGATTTCGAGAGTGAGCAAAACTAATGAAAACATTGTTGGGGTAAAACCTAAAGGGAAAGACCTAGCACCAAATCCAATTTGCCATCTGATCTAACTTCTGGAGGCAGTCAAAATGATCCTTAGAATTCTTCCCTACCTTATTCCTGTGCTGAGATACAGGCTGCTCCAACCTGCTGTAAAATGCTTGATTTCGAGAGTGAGCGAAACTAATGAAAACATTGTTGGGGTAAAACCTAAAGGGAAAGACCTAGCACCAAATCCAATTTGCCATCTGATCTAACTTCTGGAGGCAGTCAAAATGATCCTTAGAATTCTTCCCTACCTTATTCCTGTGCTGAGATACAGGCTGCTCCAACCTGCTGTAAAATGCTTGATTTCGAGAGTGAGCGAAACTAATGAAAACATTGTTGGGGTAAAACCTAAAGGGAAAGACCTAGCACCAAATCCAATTTGCCATCTGATCTAACTTCTGGAGGCAGTCAAAATGAGCCTTAGAATTCTTCCCTACCTTATTCCTGTGCTGAGATACAGGCTGCTCCAACCTGCTGTAAAATGCTTGATTTCGAGAGTGAGCGAAACTAATGAAAACATTGTTGGGGTAAAACCTAAAGGGAAAGACCTAGCACCAAATCCAATTTGCCATCTGATCTAACTTCTGGAGGCAGTCAAAATGAGCCTTAGAATTCTTCCCTACCTTATTCCTGTGCTGAGATACAGGCTGCTCCAACCTGCTGTAAAATGCTTGATTTCGAGAGTGAGCGAAACTAATGAAAACATTGCTGGGGTAAAACCTAAAGGGAAAGACCTAGCACCAAATCCAATTTGCCATCTGATCTAACTTCTGGAGGCAGTCAAAATGATCCTTAGAATTCTTCCCTACCTTATTCCTGTGCTGAGATACAGGCTGCTCCAACCTGCTGTAAAATGCTCGATTTCGAGAGTGAGCGAAACTAATGAAAACATTGTTGGGGTAAAACCTAAAGGGAAAGACCTAGCACCAAATCCAATTTGCCATCTGATCTAACTTCTGGAGGCAGTCAAAATGATCCTTAGAATTCTTCCGTACCTTATTCCTGTGCTGAGATACAGGCTGCTCCAACCTGCTGTAAAATGCTTGATTTCGAGATTGAGCGAAACTAATGAAAACATTGTTGGGGTAAAACCTAAAGGGAAAGACCTAGCACCAAATCCAATTTGCCATCTGATCTAACTTCTGGAGGCAGTCAAAATGAGCCTTAGAATTCTTCCCTACCTTATTCCTGTGCTGAGATACAGGCTGCTCCAACCTGCTGTAAAATGCTTGATTTCGAGAGTGAGCGAAACTAATGAAAACATTGTTGGGGTAAAACCTAAAGGGAAAGACCTAGCACCAAATCCAATTTGCCATCTGCTCTAACTTCTGGAGGCAGTCAAAATGATCCTTAGAATTCTTCCCTACCTTATTCCTGTGCTGAGATACAGGCTGCTCCAACCTGCTGTAAAATGCTTGATTTCGAGAGTGAGCGAAACTAATGAAAACATTGTTGGGGTAAAACCTAAAGGGAAAGACCTAGCACCAAATCCAATTTGCCATCTGATCTAACTTCTGGAGGCAGTCAAAATGAGCCTTAGAATTCTTCCCTACCTTATTCCTGTGCTGAGATACAGGCTGCTCCAACCTGCTGTCAAATGCTTGATTTCGAGAGTGAGCGAAACTAATGAAAACATTGTTGGGGTAAAACCTAAAGGGAAAGACCTAGCACCAAATCCAATTTGCCATCTGATCTAACTTCTGGAGGCAGTCAAAATGATCCTTAGAATTCTTCCCTACCTTATTCCTGTGCTGAGATACAGGCTGCTCCAACCTGCTGTAAAATGCTTGATTTCGAGAGTGAGCGAAACTAATGAAAACATTGTTGGGGTAAAACCTAAAGGGAAAGACCTAGCACCAAATCCAATTTGCCATCTGATCTAACTTCTGGAGGCAGTCAAAATGATCCTTAGAATTCTTCCCTACCTTATTCCTGTGCTGAGATACAGGCTGCTCCAACCTGCTGTAAAATGCTTGATTTCGAGAGTGAGCGAAACTAATGAAAACATTGTTGGGGTAAAACCTAAAGGGAAAGACCTAGCACCAAATCCAATTTGCCATCTGATCTAACTTCTGGAGGCAGTCAAAATGAGCCTTAGAATTCTTCCCTACCTTATTCCTGTGCTGAGATACAGGCTGCTCCAACCTGCTGTAAAATGCTTGATTTCGAGAGTGAGCGAAACTAATGAAAACATTGTTGGGGTAAAACCTAAAGGGAAAGACCTAGCACCAAATCCAATTTGCCATCTGATCTAACTTCTGGAGGCAGTCAAAATGAGCCTTAGAATTCTTCCCTACCTTATTCCTGTGCTGAGATACAGGCTGCTCCAACCTGCTGTAAAATGCTTGATTTCGAGAGTGAGCGAAACTAATGAAAACATTGTTGGGGTAAAACCTAAAGGGAAAGACCTAGCACCAAATCCAATTTGCCATCTGATCTAACTTCTGGAGGCAGTCAAAATGAGCCTTAGAATTCTTCCCTACCTTATTCCTGTGCTGAGATACAGGCTGCTCCAACCTGCTGTAAAATGCTTGATTTCGAGAGTGAGTGAAACTAATGAAAACATTGTTGGGGTAAAACCTAAAGGGAAAGACCTAGCACCAAATCCAATTTGCCATCTGATCTAACTTCTGGAGGCAGTCAAAATGAGCCTTAGAATTCTTCCCTACCTTATTCCTGTGCTGAGATACAGGCTGCTCCAACCTGCTGTAAAATGCTTGATTTCGAGAGTGAGCAAAACTAATGAAAACATTGTTGGGGTAAAACCTAAAGGGAAAGACCTAGCACCAAATCCAATTTGCCATCTGATCTAACTTCTGGAGGCAGTCAAAATGAGCCTTAGAATTCTTCCCTACCTTATTCCTGTGCTGAGATACAGGCTGCTCCAACCTGCTGTAAAATGCTTGATTTCGAGAGTGAGCGAAACTAATGAAAACATTGTTGGGGTAAAACCTAAAGGGAAAGACCTAGCACCAAATCCAATTTGCCATCTGATCTAACTTCTGGAGGCAGTCAAAATGATCCTTAGAATTCTTCCCTACCTTATTCCTGTGCTGAGATACAGGCTGCTCCAACCTGCTGTAAAATGCTTGATTTCGAGAGTGAGCGAAACTAATGAAAACATTGTTGGGGTAAAACCTAAAGGGAAAGACCTAGCACCAAATCCAATTTGCCATCTGATCTAACTTCTGGAGGCAGTCAAAATGAGCCTTAGAATTCTTCCCTACCTTATTCCTGTGCTGAGATACAGGCTGCTCCAACCTGCTGTAAAATGCTTGATTTCGAGAGTGAGCGAAACTAATGAAAACATTGTTGGGGTAAAACCTAAAGGGAAAGACCTAGCACCAAATCCAATTTGCCATCTGATCTAACTTCTGGAGGCAGTCAAAATGAGCCTTAGAATTCTTCCCTACCTTATTCCTGTGCTGAGATACAGGCTGCTCCAACCTGCTGTAAAATGCTTGATTTCGAGAGTGAGCGAAACTAATGAAAACATTGCTGGGGTAAAACCTAAAGGGAAAGACCTAGCACCAAATCCAATTTGCCATCTGATCTAACTTCTGGAGGCAGTCAAAATGATCCTTAGAATTCTTCCCTACCTTATTCCTGTGCTGAGATACAGGCTGCTCCAACCTGCTGTAAAATGCTCGATTTCGAGAGTGAGCGAAACTAATGAAAACATTGTTGGGGTAAAACCTAAAGGGAAAGACCTAGCACCAAATCCAATTTGCCATCTGATCTAACTTCTGGAGGCAGTCAAAATGAGCCTTAGAATTCTTCCCTACCTTATTCCTGTGCTGAGATACAGGCTGCTCCAACCTGCTGTAAAATGCTTGATTTCGAGAGTGAGCGAAACTAATGAAAACATTGTTGGGGTAAAACCTAAAGGGAAAGACCTAGCACCAAATCCAATTTGCCATCTGATCTAACTTCTGGAGGCAGTCAAAATGAGCCTTAGAATTCTTCCCTACCTTATTCCTGTGCTGAGATACAGGCTGCTCCAACCTGCTGTAAAATGCTTGATTTCGAGAGTGAGCGAAACTAATGAAAACATTGTTGGGGTAAAACCTAAAGGGAAAGACCTAGCACCAAATCCAATTTGCCATCTGATCTAACTTCTGGAGGCAGTCAAAATGAGCCTTAGAATTCTTCCCTACCTTATTCCTGTGCTGAGATACAGGCTGCTCCAACCTGCTGTAAAATGCTTGATTTCGAGAGTGAGCGAAACTAATGAAAACATTGTTGGGGTAAAACCTAAAGGGAAAGACCTAGCACCAAATCCAATTTGCCATCTGATCTAACTTCTGGAGGCAGTCAAAATGAGCCTTAGAATTCTTCCCTACCTTATTCCTGTGCTGAGATACAGGCTGCTCCAACCTGCTGTAAAATGCTTGATTTCGAGAGTGAGCGAAACTAATGAAAACATTGTTGGGGTAAAACCTAAAGGGAAAGACCTAGCACCAAATCCAATTTGCCATCTGATCTAACTTCTGGAGGCAGTCAAAATGAGCCTTAGAATTCTTCCCTACCTTATTCCTGTGCTGAGATACAGGCTGCTCCAACCTGCTGTAAAATGCTTGATTTCGAGAGTGAGCGAAACTAATGAAAACATTGTTGGGGGTAAAACCTAAAGGGAAAGACCTAGCACCAAATCCAATTTGCCATCTGATCTAACTTCTGGAGGCAGTCAAAATGAGCCTTAGAATTCTTCCCTACCTTATTCCTGTGCTGAGATACAGGCTGCTCCAACCTGCTGTAAAATGCTTGATTTCGAGAGTGAGCGAAACTAATGAAAACATTGTTGGGGTAAAACCTAAAGGGAAAGACCTAGCACCAAATCCAATTTGCCATCTGATCTAACTTCTGGAGGCAGTCAAAATGAGCCTTAGAATTCTTCCCTACCTTATTCCTGTGCTGAGATACAGGCTGCTCCAACCTGCTGTAAAATGCTTGATTTCGAGAGTGAGCGAAACTAATGAAAACATTGTTGGGGTAAAACCTAAAGGGAAAGACCTAGCACCAAATCCAATTTGCCATCTGATCTAACTTCTGGAGGCAGTCAAAATGAGCCTTAGAATTCTTCCCTACCTTATTCCTGTGCTGAGATACAGGCTGCTCCAACCTGCTGTAAAATGCTTGATTTCGAGAGTGAGCGAAACTAATGAAAACATTGTTGGGGTAAAACCTAAAGGGAAAGACCTAGCACCAAATCCAATTTGCCATCTGATCTAACTTCTGGAGGCAGTCAAAATGAGCCTTAGAATTCTTCCCTACCTTATTCCTGTGCTGAGATACAGGCTGCTCCAACCTGCTGTAAAATGCTTGATTTCGAGAGTGAGCAAAACTAATGAAAACATTGTTGGGGTAAAACCTAAAGGGAAAGACCTAGCACCAAATCCAATTTGCCATCTGATCTAACTTCTGGAGGCAGTCAAAATGAGCCTTAGAATTCTTCCCTACCTTATTCCTGTGCTGAGATACAGGCTGCTCCAACCTGCTGTAAAATGCTTGATTTCGAGAGTGAGCGAAACTAATGAAAACATTGTTGGGGTAAAACCTAAAGGGAAAGACCTAGCACCAAATCCAATTTGCCATCTGATCTAACTTCTGGAGGCAGTCAAAATGATCCTTAGAATTCTTCCCTACCTTATTCCTGTGCTGAGATACAGGCTGCTCCAACCTGCTGTAAAATGCTTGATTTCGAGAGTGAGCGAAACTAATGAAAACATTGTTGGGGTAAAACCTAAAGGGAAAGACCTAGCACCAAATCCAATTTGCCATCTGATCTAACTTCTGGAGGCAGTCAAAATGAGCCTTAGAATTCTTCCCTACCTTATTCCTGTGCTGAGATACAGGCTGCTCCAACCTGCTGTAAAATGCTTGATTTCGAGAGTGAGCGAAACTAATGAAAACATTGTTGGGGTAAAACCTAAAGGGAAAGACCTAGCACCAAATCCAATTTGCCATCTGATCTAACTTCTGGAGGCAGTCAAAATGAGCCTTAGAATTCTTCCCTACCTTATTCCTGTGCTGAGATACAGGCTGCTCCAACCTGCTGTAAAATGCTTGATTTCGAGAGTGAGCGAAACTAATGAAAACATTGTTGGGGTAAAACCTAAAGGGAAAGACCTAGCACCAAATCCAATTTGCCATCTGATCTAACTTCTGGAGGCAGTCAAAATGAGCCTTAGAATTCTTCCCTACCTTATTCCTGTGCTGAGATACAGGCTGCTCCAACCTGCTGTAAAATGCTTGATTTCGAGAGTGAGCGAAACTAATGAAAACATTGTTGGGGTAAAACCTAAAGGGAAAGACCTAGCACCAAATCCAATTTGCCATCTGATCTAACTTCTGGAGGCAGTCAAAATGAGCCTTAGAATTCTTCCCTACCTTATTCCTGTGCTGAGATACAGGCTGCTCCAACCTGCTGTAAAATGCTTGATTTCGAGAGTGAGCGAAACTAATGAAAACATTGTTGGGGTAAAACCTAAAGGGAAAGACCTAGCACCAAATCCAATTTGCCATCTGATCTAACTTCTGGAGGCAGTCAAAATGATCCTTAGAATTCTTCCCTACCTTATTCCTGTGCTGAGATACAGGCTGCTCCAACCTGCTGTAAAATGCTTGATTTCGAGAGTGAGCGAAACTAATGAAAACATTGTTGGGGTAAAACCTAAAGGGAAAGACCTAGCACCAAATCCAATTTGCCATCTGATCTAACTTCTGGAGGCAGTCAAAATGATCCTTAGAATTCTTCCCTACCTTATTCCTGTGCTGAGATACAGGCTGCTCCAACCTGCTGTAAAATGCTTGATTGCGAGAGTGAGCGAAACTAATGAAAACATTGTTGGGGTAAAACCTAAAGGGAAAGACCTAGCACCAAATCCAATTTGCCATCTGATCTAACTTCTGGAGGCAGTCAAAATGATCCTTAGAATTCTTCCCTACCTTATTCCTGTGCTGAGATACAGGCTGCTCCAACCTGCTGTAAAATGCTTGATTTCGAGAGTGAGCGAAACTAATGAAAACATTGTTGGGGTAAAACCTAAAGGGAAAGACCTAGCACCAAATCCAATTTGCCATCTGATCTAACTTCTGGAGGCAGTCAAAATGATCCTTAGAATTCTTCCCTACCTTATTCCTGTGCTGAGATACAGGCTGCTCCAACCTGCTGTAAAATGCTTGATTTCGAGAGTGAGCGAAACTAATGAAAACATTGTTGGGGTAAAACCTAAAGGGAAAGACCTAGCACCAAATCCAATTTGCCATCTGATCTAACTTCTGGAGGCAGTCAAAATGAGCCTTAGAATTCTTCCCTACCTTATTCCTGTGCTGAGATACAGGCTGCTCCAACCTGCTGTAAAATGCTTGATTTCGAGAGTGAGCGAAACTAATGAAAACATTGTTGGGGTAAAACCTAAAGGGAAAGACCTAGCACCAAATCCAATTTGCCATCTGATCTAACTTCTGGAGGCAGTCAAAATGATCCTTAGAATTCTTCCCTACCTTATTCCTGTGCTGAGATACAGGCTGCTCCAACCTGCTGTAAAATGCTTGATTTCGAGAGTGAGCGAAACTAATGAAAACATTGTTGGGGTAAAACCTAAAGGGAAAGACCTAGCACCATTCCAATTTGCCATCTGATCTAACTTCTGGAGGCAGTCAAAATGAGCCTTAGAATTCTTCCCTACCTTATTCCTGTGCTGAGATACAGGCTGCTCCAACCTGCTGTAAAATGCTTGATTTCGAGAGTGAGCGAAACTAATGAAAACATTGTTGGGGTAAAACCTAAAGGGAAAGACCTAGCACCAAATCCAATTTGCCATCTGATCTAACTTCTGGAGGCAGTCAAAATGATCCTTAGAATTCTTCCCTACCTTATTCCTGTGCTGAGATACAGGCTGCTCCAACCTGCTGTAAAATGCTTGATTTCGAGAGTGAGCGAAACTAATGAAAACATTGTTGGGGTAAAACCTAAAGGGAAAGACCTAGCACCAAATCCAATTTGCCATCTGATCTAACTTCTGGAGGCAGTCAAAATGAGCCTTAGAATTCTTCCCTACCTTATTCCTGTGCTGAGATACAGGCTGCTCCAACCTGCTGTAAAATGCTTGATTTCGAGAGTGAGCGAAACTAATGAAAACATTGTTGGGGTAAAACCTAAAGGGAAAGACCTAGCACCAAATCCAATTTGCCATCTGATCTAACTTCTGGAGGCAGTCAAAATGAGCCTTAGAATTCTTCCCTACCTTATTCCTGTGCTGAGATACAGGCTGCTCCAACCTGCTGAAAAATGCTTGATTTCGAGAGTGAGCGAAACTAATGAAAACATTGTTGGGGTAAAACCTAAAGGGAAAGACCTAGCACCAAATCCAATTTGCCATCTGATCTAACTTCTGGAGGCAGTCAAAATGAGCCTTAGAATTCTTCCCTACCTTATTCCTGTGCTGAGATACAGGCTGCTCCAACCTGCTGTAAAATGCTTGAGTGCGAGAGTGAGCGAAACTTATGAAAACATTGTTGGGGTAAAACCTAAAGGGAAAGACCTAGCACCAAATCCAATTTGCCATCTGATCTAACTTCTGGAGGCAGTCAAAATGAGCCTTTGAATTCTTCCCTACCTTATTCCTGTGCTGAGATACAGGCTGCTCCAACCTGCTGTAAAATGCTTGATTTCGAGAGTGAGCGAAACTAATGAAAACATTGTTGGGGTAAAACCTAAAGGGAAAGACCTAGCACCAAATCCAATTTGCCATCTGATCTAACTTCTGGAGGCAGTCAAAATGATCCTTAGAATTCTTCCCTACCTTATTCCTGTGCTGAGATACAGGCTGCTCCAACCTGCTGTAAAATGCTTGATTTCGAGAGTGAGCGAAACTAATGAAAACATTGTTGGGGTAAAACCTAAAGGGAAAGACCTAGCACCAAATCCAATTTGCCATCTGATCTAACTTCTGGAGGCAGTCAAAATGAGCCTTAGAATTCTTCCCTACCTTATTCCTGTGCTGAGATACAGGCTGCTCCAACCTGCTGTAAAATGCTTGATTTCGAGAGTGAGCGAAACTAATGAAAACATTGTTGGGGTAAAACCTAAAGGGAAAGACCTAGCACCAAATCCAATTTGCCATCTGATCTAACTTCTGGAGGCAGTCAAAATGAGCCTTAGAATTCTTCCCTACCTTATTCCTGTGCTGAGATACAGGCTGCTCCAACCTGCTGTAAAATGCTTGATTTCGAGAGTGAGCGAAACTAATGAAAACATTGTTGGGGTAAAACCTAAAGGGAAAGACCTAGCACCAAATCCAATTTGCCATCTGATCTAACTTCTGGAGGCAGTCAAAATGATCCTTAGAATTCTTCCCTACCTTATTCCTGTGCTGAGATACAGGCTGCTCCAACCTGCTGTAAAATGCTTGATTTCGAGAGTGAGCGAAACTAATGAAAACATTGTTGGGGTAAAACCTAAAGGGAAAGACCTAGCACCAAATCCAATTTGCCATCTGATCTAACTTCTGGAGGCAGTCAAAATGAGCCTTAGAATTCTTCCCTACCTTATTCCTGTGCTGAGATACAGGCTGCTCCAACCTGCTGTAAAATGCTTGATTTCGAGAGTGAGCGAAACTAATGAAAACATTGTTGGGGTAAAACCTAAAGGGAAAGACCTAGCACCAAATCCAATTTGCCATCTGATCTAACTTCTGGAGGCAGTCAAAATGATCCTTAGAATTCTTCCCTACCTTATTCCTGTGCTGAGATACAGGCTGCTCCAACCTGCTGTAAAATGCTTGATTTCGAGAGTGAGCGAAACTAATGAAAACATTGTTGGGGTAAAACCTAAAGGGAAAGACCTAGCACCAAATCCAATTTGCCATCTGATCTAACTTCTGGAGGCAGTCAAAATGAGCCTTAGAATTCTTCCCTACCTTATTCCTGTGCTGAGATACAGGCTGCTCCAACCTGCTGTAAAATGCTTGATTTCGAGAGTGAGCGAAACTAATGAAAACATTGTTGGGGTAAAACCTAAAGGGAAAGACCTAGCACCAAATCCAATTTGCCATCTGATCTAACTTCTGGAGGCAGTCAAAATGAGCCTTAGAATTCTTCCCTACCTTATTCCTGTGCTGAGATACAGGCTGCTCCAACCTGCTGTAAAATGCTTGATTTCGAGAGTGAGCGAAACTAATGAAAACATTGTTGGGGTAAAACCTAAAGGGAAAGACCTAGCACCAAATCCAATTTGCCATCTGATCTAACTTCTGGAGGCAGTCAAAATGAGCCTTAGAATTCTTCCCTACCTTATTCCTGTGCTGAGATACAGGCTGCTCCAACCTGCTGTAAAATGCTTGATTTCGAGAGTGAGCGAAACTAATGAAAACATTGTTGGGGTAAAACCTAAAGGGAAAGACCTAGCACCAAATCCAATTTGCCATCTGATCTAACTTCTGGAGGCAGTCAAAATGAGCCTTAGAATTCTTCCCTACCTTATTCCTGTGCTGAGATACAGGCTGCTCCAACCTGCTGTAAAATGCTTGATTTCGAGAGTGAGCGAAACTAATGAAAACATTGTTGGGGTAAAACCTAAAGGGAAAGACCTAGCACCAAATCCAATTTGCCATCTGATCTAACTTCTGGAGGCAGTCAAAATGATCCTTAGAATTCTTCCCTACCTTATTCCTGTGCTGAGATACAGGCTGCTCCAACCTGCTGTAAAATGCTTGATTTCGAGAGTGAGCGAAACTAATGAAAACATTGTTGGGGTAAAACCTAAAGGGAAAGACCTAGCACCAAATCCAATTTGCCATCTGATCTAACTTCTGGAGGCAGTCAAAATGAGCCTTAGAATTCTTCCCTACCTTATTCCTGTGCTGAGATACAGGCTGCTCCAACCTGCTGTAAAATGCTTGATTTCGAGAGTGAGCGAAACTAATGAAAACATTGTTGGGGGTAAAACCTAAAGGGAAAGACCTAGCACCAAATCCAATTTGCCATCTGATCTAACTTCTGGAGGCAGTCAAAATGAGCCTTAGAATTCTTCCCTACCTTATTCCTGTGCTGAGATACAGGCTGCTCCAACCTGCTGTAAAATGCTTGATTTCGAGAGTGAGCGAAACTAATGAAAACATTGTTGGGGTAAAACCTAAAGGGAAAGACCTAGCACCAAATCCAATTTGCCATCTGATCTAACTTCTGGAGGCAGTCAAAATGATCCTTAGAATTCTTCCCTACCTTATTCCTGTGCTGAGATACAGGCTGCTCCAACCTGCTGTAAAATGCTTGATTTCGAGAGTGAGCGAAACTAATGAAAACATTGTTGGGGTAAAACCTAAAGGGAAAGACCTAGCACCAAATCCAATTTGCCATCTGATCTAACTTCTGGAGGCAGTCAAAATGAGCCTTAGAATTCTTCCCTACCTTATTCCTGTGCTGAGATACAGGCTGCTCCAACCTGCTGTAAAATGCTTGATTTCGAGAGTGAGCGAAACTAATGAAAACATTGTTGGGGTAAAACCTAAAGGGAAAGACCTAGCACCAAATCCAATTTGCCATCTGATCTAACTTCTGGAGGCAGTCAAAATGAGCCTTAGAATTCTTCCCTACCTTATTCCTGTGCTGAGATACAGGCTGCTCCAACCTGCTGTAAAATGCTTGATTTCGAGAGTGAGCGAAACTAATGAAAACATTGTTGGGGTAAAACCTAAAGGGAAAGACCTAGCACCAAATCCAATTTGCCATCTGATCTAACTTCTGGAGGCAGTCAAAATGAGCCTTAGAATTCTTCCCTACCTTATTCCTGTGCTGAGATACAGGCTGCTCCAACCTGCTGTAAAATGCTTGATTTCGAGAGTGAGCGAAACTAATGAAAACATTGTTGGGGTAAAACCTAAAGGGAAAGACCTAGCACCAAATCCAATTTGCCATCTGATCTAACTTCTGGAGGCAGTCAAAATGAGCCTTAGAATTCTTCCCTACCTTATTCCTGTGCTGAGATACAGGCTGCTCCAACCTGCTGTAAAATGCTTGATTTCGAGAGTGAGCGAAACTAATGAAAACATTGTTGGGGTAAAACCTAAAGGGAAAGACCTAGCACCAAATCCAATTTGCCATCTGATCTAACTTCTGGAGGCAGTCAAAATGAGCCTTAGAATTCTTCCCTACCTTATTCCTGTGCTGAGATACAGGCTGCTCCAACCTGCTGTAAAATGCTTGATTTCGAGAGTGAGCGAAACTAATGAAAACATTGTTGGGGTAAAACCTAAAGGGAAAGACCTAGCACCAAATCCAATTTGCCATCTGATCTAACTTCTGGAGGCAGTCAAAATGATCCTTAGAATTCTTCCCTACCTTATTCCTGTGCTGAGATACAGGCTGCTCCAACCTGCTGTAAAATGCTTGATTTCGAGAGTGAGCGAAACTAATGAAAACATTGTTGGGGTAAAACCTAAAGGGAAAGACCTAGCACCAAATCCAATTTGCCATCTGATCTAACTTCTGGAGGCAGTCAAAATGAGCCTTAGAATTCTTCCCTACCTTATTCCTGTGCTGAGATACAGGCTGCTCCAACCTGCTGTAAAATGCTTGATTTCGAGAGTGAGCGAAACTAATGAAAACATTGTTGGGGTAAAACCTAAAGGGAAAGACCTAGCACCAAATCCAATTTGCCATCTGATCTAACTTCTGGAGGCAGTCAAAATGATCCTTAGAATTCTTCCCTACCTTATTCCTGTGCTGAGATACAGGCTGCTCCAACCTGCTGTAAAATGCTTGATTTCGAGAGTGAGCGAAACTAATGAAAACATTGTTGGGGTAAAACCTAAAGGGAAAGACCTAGCACCAAATCCAATTTGCCATCTGATCTAACTTCTGGAGGCAGTCAAAATGAGCCTTAGAATTCTTCCCTACCTTATTCCTGTGCTGAGATACAGGCTGCTCCAACCTGCTGTAAAATGCTTGATTTCGAGAGTGAGCGAAACTAATGAAAACATTGTTGGGGTAAAACCTAAAGGGAAAGACCTAGCACCAAATCCAATTTGCCATCTGATCTAACTTCTGGAGGCAGTCAAAATGAGCCTTAGAATTCTTCCCTACCTTATTCCTGTGCTGAGATACAGGCTGCTCCAACCTGCTGTAAAATGCTTGATTTCGAGAGTGAGCGAAACTAATGAAAACATTGTTGGGGTAAAACCTAAAGGGAAAGACCTAGCACCAAATCCAATTTGCCATCTGATCTAACTTCTGGAGGCAGTCAAAATGAGCCTTAGAATTCTTCCCTACCTTATTCCTGTGCTGAGATACAGGCTGCTCCAACCTGCTGTAAAATGCTTGATTTCGAGAGTGAGCGAAACTAATGAAAACATTGTTGGGGTAAAACCTAAAGGGAAAGACCTAGCACCAAATCCAATTTGCCATCTGATCTAACTTCTGGAGGCAGTCAAAATGAGCCTTAGAATTCTTCCCTACCTTATTCCTGTGCTGAGATACAGGCTGCTCCAACCTGCTGTAAAATGCTTGATTTCGAGAGTGAGCGAAACTAATGAAAACATTGTTGGGGTAAAACCTAAAGGGAAAGACCTAGCACCAAATCCAATTTGCCATCTGATCTAACTTCTGGAGGCAGTCAAAATGATCCTTAGAATTCTTCCCTACCTTATTCCTGTGCTGAGATACAGGCTGCTCCAACCTGCTGTAAAATGCTTGATTTCGAGAGTGAGCGAAACTAATGAAAACATTGTTGGGGTAAAACCTAAAGGGAAAGACCTAGCACCAAATCCAATTTGCCATCTGATCTAACTTCTGGAGGCAGTCAAAATGAGCCTTAGAATTCTTCCCTACCTTATTCCTGTGCTGAGATACAGGCTGCTCCAACCTGCTGTAAAATGCTTGATTTCGAGAGTGAGCGAAACTAATGAAAACATTGTTGGGGTAAAACCTAAAGGGAAAGACCTAGCACCAAATCCAATTTGCCATCTGATCTAACTTCTGGAGGCAGTCAAAATGAGCCTTAGAATTCTTCCCTACCTTATTCCTGTGCTGAGATACAGGCTGCTCCAACCTGCTGTAAAATGCTTGATTTCGAGAGTGAGCGAAACTAATGAAAACATTGTTGGGGTAAAACCTAAAGGGAAAGACCTAGCACCAAATCCAATTTGCCATCTGATCTAACTTCTGGAGGCAGTCAAAATGATCCTTAGAATTCTTCCCTACCTTATTCCTGTGCTGAGATACAGGCTGCTCCAACCTGCTGTAAAATGCTTGATTTCGAGAGTGAGCGAAACTAATGAAAACATTGTTGGGGTAAAACCTAAAGGGAAAGACCTAGCACCAAATCCAATTTGCCATCTGATCTAACTTCTGGAGGCAGTCAAAATGAGCCTTAGAATTCTTCCCTACCTTATTCCTGTGCTGAGATACAGGCTGCTCCAACCTGCTGTAAAATGCTTGATTTCGAGAGTGAGCGAAACTAATGAAAACATTGTTGGGGTAAAACCTAAAGGGAAAGACCTAGCACCAAATCCAATTTGCCATCTGATCTAACTTCTGGAGGCAGTCAAAATGAGCCTTAGAATTCTTCCCTACCTTATTCCTGTGCTGAGATACAGGCTGCTCCAACCTGCTGTAAAATGCTTGATTTCGAGAGTGAGCGAAACTAATGAAAACATTGTTGGGGTAAAACCTAAAGGGAAAGACCTAGCACCAAATCCAATTTGCCATCTGATCTAACTTCTGGAGGCAGTCAAAATGAGCCTTAGAATTCTTCCCTACCTTATTCCTGTGCTGAGATACAGGCTGCTCCAACCTGCTGTAAAATGCTTGATTTCGAGAGTGAGCGAAACTAATGAAAACATTGTTGGGGTAAAACCTAAAGGGAAAGACCTAGCACCAAATCCAATTTGCCATCTGATCTAACTTCTGGAGGCAGTCAAAATGAGCCTTAGAATTCTTCCCTACCTTATTCCTGTGCTGAGATACAGGCTGCTCCAACCTGCTGTAAAATGCTTGATTTCGAGAGTGAGCGAAACTAATGAAAACATTGTTGGGGTAAAACCTAAAGGGAAAGACCTAGCACCAAATCCAATTTGCCATCTGATCTAACTTCTGGAGGCAGTCAAAATGATCCTTAGAATTCTTCCCTACCTTATTCCTGTGCTGAGATACAGGCTGCTCCAACCTGCTGTAAAATGCTTGATTTCGAGAGTGAGCGAAACTAATGAAAACATTGTTGGGGTAAAACCTAAAGGGAAAGACCTAGCACCAAATCCAATTTGCCATCTGATCTAACTTCTGGAGGCAGTCAAAATGATCCTTAGAATTCTTCCCTACCTTATTCCTGTGCTGAGATACAGGCTGCTCCAACCTGCTGTAAAATGCTTGATTTCGAGAGTGAGCGAAACTAATGAAAACATTGTTGGGGTAAAACCTAAAGGGAAAGACCTAGCACCAAATCCAATTTGCCATCTGATCTAACTTCTGGAGGCAGTCAAAATGAGCCTTAGAATTCTTCCCTACCTTATTCCTGTGCTGAGATACAGGCTGCTCCAACCTGCTGTAAAATGCTTGATTTCGAGAGTGAGCGAAACTAATGAAAACATTGTTGGGGTAAAACCTAAAGGGAAAGACCTAGCACCAAATCCAATTTGCCATCTGATCTAACTTCTGGAGGCAGTCAAAATGAGCCTTAGAATTCTTCCCTACCTTATTCCTGTGCTGAGATACAGGCTGCTCCAACCTGCTGTAAAATGCTTGATTTCGAGAGTGAGCGAAACTAATGAAAACATTGTTGGGGTAAAACCTAAAGGGAAAGACCTAGCACCAAATCCAATTTGCCATCTGATCTAACTTCTGGAGGCAGTCAAAATGAGCCTTAGAATTCTTCCCTACCTTATTCCTGTGCTGAGATACAGGCTGCTCCAACCTGCTGTAAAATGCTTGATTTCGAGAGTGAGCGAAACTAATGAAAACATTGTTGGGGTAAAACCTAAAGGGAAAGACCTAGCACCAAATCCAATTTGCCATCTGATCTAACTTCTGGAGGCAGTCAAAATGAGCCTTAGAATTCTTCCCTACCTTATTCCTGTGCTGAGATACAGGCTGCTCCAACCTGCTGTAAAATGCTTGATTTCGAGAGTGAGCGAAACTAATGAAAACATTGTTGGGGTAAAACCTAAAGGGAAAGACCTAGCACCAAATCCAATTTGCCATCTGATCTAACTTCTGGAGGCAGTCAAAATGAGCCTTAGAATTCTTCCCTACCTTATTCCTGTGCTGAGATACAGGCTGCTCCAACCTGCTGTAAAATGCTTGATTTCGAGAGTGAGCGAAACTAATGAAAACATTGTTGGGGTAAAACCTAAAGGGAAAGACCTAGCACCAAATCCAATTTGCCATCTGATCTAACTTCTGGAGGCAGTCAAAATGAGCCTTAGAATTCTTCCCTACCTTATTCCTGTGCTGAGATACAGGCTGCTCCAACCTGCTGTAAAATGCTTGATTTCGAGAGTGAGCGAAACTAATGAAAACATTGTTGGGGTAAAACCTAAAGGGAAAGACCTAGCACCAAATCCAATTTGCCATCTGATCTAACTTCTGGAGGCAGTCAAAATGAGCCTTAGAATTCTTCCCTACCTTATTCCTGTGCTGAGATACAGGCTGCTCCAACCTGCTGTAAAATGCTTGATTTCGAGAGTGAGCGAAACTAATGAAAACATTGTTGGGGTAAAACCTAAAGGGAAAGACCTAGCACCAAATCCAATTTGCCATCTGATCTAACTTCTGGAGGCAGTCAAAATGAGCCTTAGAATTCTTCCCTACCTTATTCCTGTGCTGAGATACAGGCTGCTCCAACCTGCTGTAAAATGCTTGATTTCGAGAGTGAGCGAAACTAATGAAAACATTGTTGGGGTAAAACCTAAAGGGAAAGACCTAGCACCAAATCCAATTTGCCATCTGATCTAACTTCTGGAGGCAGTCAAAATGAGCCTTAGAATTCTTCCCTACCTTATTCCTGTGCTGAGATACAGGCTGCTCCAACCTGCTGTAAAATGCTTGATTTCGAGAGTGAGCGAAACTAATGAAAACATTGTTGGGGTAAAACCTAAAGGGAAAGACCTAGCACCAAATCCAATTTGCCATCTGATCTAACTTCTGGAGGCAGTCAAAATGATCCTTAGAATTCTTCCCTACCTTATTCCTGTGCTGAGATACAGGCTGCTCCAACCTGCTGTAAAATGCTTGATTTCGAGAGTGAGCGAAACTAATGAAAACATTGTTGGGGTAAAACCTAAAGGGAAAGACCTAGCACCAAATCCAATTTGCCATCTGATCTAACTTCTGGAGGCAGTCAAAATGAGCCTTAGAATTCTTCCCTACCTTATTCCTGTGCTGAGATACAGGCTGCTCCAACCTGCTGTAAAATGCTTGATTTCGAGAGTGAGCGAAACTAATGAAAACATTGTTGGGGTAAAACCTAAAGGGAAAGACCTAGCACCAAATCCAATTTGCCATCTGATCTAACTTCTGGAGGCAGTCAAAATGATCCTTAGAATTCTTCCCTACCTTATTCCTGTGCTGAGATACAGGCTGCTCCAACCTGCTGTAAAATGCTTGATTTCGAGAGTGAGCGAAACTAATGAAAACATTGTTGGGGTAAAACCTAAAGGGAAAGACCTAGCACCAAATCCAATTTGCCATCTGATCTAACTTCTGGAGGCAGTCAAAATGATCCTTAGAATTCTTCCCTACCTTATTCCTGTGCTGAGATACAGGCTGCTCCAACCTGCTGTAAAATGCTTGATTTCGAGAGTGAGCGAAACTAATGAAAACATTGTTGGGGTAAAACCTAAAGGGAAAGACCTAGCACCAAATCCAATTTGCCATCTGATCTAACTTCTGGAGGCAGTCAAAATGATCCTTAGAATTCTTCCCTACCTTATTCCTGTGCTGAGATACAGGCTGCTCCAACCTGCTGTAAAATGCTTGATTTCGAGAGTGAGCGAAACTAATGAAAACATTGTTGGGGTAAAACCTAAAGGGAAAGACCTAGCACCAAATCCAATTTGCCATCTGATCTAACTTCTGGAGGCAGTCAAAATAAGCCTTAGAATTCTTCCCTACCTTATTCCTGTGCTGAGATACAGGCTGCTCCAACCTGCTGTAAAATGCTTGATTTCGAGAGTGAGCAAAACTAATGAAAACATTGTTGGGGTAAAACCTAAAGGGAAAGACCTAGCACCAAATCCAATTTGCCATCTGATCTAACTTCTGGAGGCAGTCAAAATGAGCCTTAGAATTCTTCCCTACCTTATTCCTGTGCTGAGATACAGGCTGCTCCAACCTGCTGTAAAATGCTTGATTTCGAGAGTGAGCGAAACTAATGAAAACATTGTTGGGGTAAAACCTAAAGGGAAAGACCTAGCACCAAATCCAATTTGCCATCTGATCTAACTTCTGGAGGCAGTCAAAATGAGCCTTAGAATTCTTCCCTACCTTATTCCTGTGCTGAGATACAGGCTGCTCCAACCTGCTGTCAAATGCTTGATTTCGAGAGTGAGCGAAACTAATGAAAACATTGTTGGGGTAAAACCTAAAGGGAAAGACCTAGCACCAAATCCAATTTGCCATCTGATCTAACTTCTGGAGGCAGTCAAAATGAGCCTTAGAATTCTTCCCTACCTTATTCCTGTGCTGAGATACAGGCTGCTCCAACCTGCTGTAAAATGCTTGATTTCGAGAGTGAGCGAAACTAATGAAAACATTGTTGGGGTAAAACCTAAAGGGAAAGACCTAGCACCAAATCCAATTTGCCATCTGATCTAACTTCTGGAGGCAGTCAAAATGATCCTTAGAATTCTTCCCTACCTTATTCCTGTGCTGAGATACAGGCTGCTCCAACCTGCTGTAAAATGCTTGATTTCGAGAGTGAGCGAAACTAATGAAAACATTGTTGGGGTAAAACCTAAAGGGAAAGACCTAGCACCAAATCCAATTTGCCATCTGATCTAACTTCTGGAGGCAGTCAAAATGAGCCTTAGAATTCTTCCCTACTTTATTCCTGTGCTGAGATACAGGCTGCTCCAACCTGCTGTAAAATGCTTGATTTCGAGAGTGAGCGAAACTAATGAAAACATTGTTGGGGTAAAACCTAAAGGGAAAGACCTAGCACCAAATCCAATTTGCCATCTGATCTAACTTCTGGAGGCAGTCAAAATGATCCTTAGAATTCTTCCCTACCTTATTCCTGTGCTGAGATACAGGCTGCTCCAACCTGCTGTAAAATGCTTGATTTCGAGAGTGAGCGAAACTAATGAAAACATTGTTGGGGTAAAACCTAAAGGGAAAGACCTAGCACCAAATCCAATTTGCCATCTGATCTAACTTCTGGAGGCAGTCAAAATGAGCCTTAGAATTCTTCCCTACCTTATTCCTGTGCTGAGATACAGGCTGCTCCAACCTGCTGTAAAATGCTTGATTTCGAGAGTGAGCGAAACTAATGAAAACATTGTTGGGGTAAAACCTAAAGGGAAAGACCTAGCACCAAATCCAATTTGCCATCTGATCTAACTTCTGGAGGCAGTCAAAATGAGCCTTAGAATTCTTCCCTACCTTATTCCTGTGCTGAGATACAGGCTGCTCCAACCTGCTGTAAAATGCTTGATTTCGAGAGTGAGCGAAACTAATGAAAACATTGTTGGGGTAAAACCTAAAGGGAAAGACCTAGCACCAAATCCAATTTGCCATCTGATCTAACTTCTGGAGGCAGTCAAAATGAGCCTTAGAATTCTTCCCTACCTTATTCCTGTGCTGAGATACAGGCTGCTCCAACCTGCTGTCAAATGCTTGATTTCGAGAGTGAGCGAAACTAATGAAAACATTGTTGGGGTAAAACCTAAAGGGAAAGACCTAGCACCAAATCCAATTTGCCATCTGATCTAACTTCTGGAGGCAGTCAAAATGAGCCTTAGAATTCTTCCCTACCTTATTCCTGTGCTGAGATACAGGCTGCTCCAACCTGCTGTAAAATGCTTGATTTCGAGAGTGAGCGAAACTAATGAAAACATTGTTGGGGTAAAACCTAAAGGGAAAGACCTAGCACCAAATCCAATTTGCCATCTGATCTAACTTCTGGAGGCAGTCAAAATGAGCCTTAGAATTCTTCCCTACCTTATTCCTGTGCTGAGATACAGGCTGCTCCAACCTGCTGTAAAATGCTTGATTTCGAGAGTGAGCGAAACTAATGAAAACATTGTTGGGGTAAAACCTAAAGGGAAAGACCTAGCACCAAATCCAATTTGCCATCTGATCTAACTTCTGGAGGCAGTCAAAATGATCCTTAGAATTCTTCCCTACCTTATTCCTGTGCTGAGATACAGGCTGCTCCAACCTGCTGTAAAATGCTTGATTTCGAGAGTGAGCGAAACTAATGAAAACATTGTTGGGGTAAAACCTAAAGGGAAAGACCTAGCACCAAATCCAATTTGCCATCTGATCTAACTTCTGGAGGCAGTCAAAATGAGCCTTAGAATTCTTCCCTACCTTATTCCTGTGCTGAGATACAGGCTGCTCCAACCTGCTGTAAAATGCTTGATTTCGAGAGTGAGCGAAACTAATGAAAACATTGTTGGGGTAAAACCTAAAGGGAAAGACCTAGCACCAAATCCAATTTGCCATCTGATCTAACTTCTGGAGGCAGTCAAAATGAGCCTTAGAATTCTTCCCTACCTTATTCCTGTGCTGAGATACAGGCTGCTCCAACCTGCTGTAAAATGCTTGATTTCGAGAGTGAGCGAAACTAATGAAAACATTGTTGGGGTAAAACCTAAAGGGAAAGACCTAGCACCAAATCCAATTTGCCATCTGATCTAACTTCTGGAGGCAGTCAAAATGAGCCTTAGAATTCTTCCCTACCTTATTCCTGTGCTGAGATACAGGCTGCTCCAACCTGCTGTAAAATGCTTGATTTCGAGAGTGAGCGAAACTAATGAAAACATTGTTGGGGTAAAACCTAAAGGGAAAGACCTAGCACCAAATCCAATTTGCCATCTGATCTAACTTCTGGAGGCAGTCAAAATGAGCCTTAGAATTCTTCCCTACCTTATTCCTGTGCTGAGATACAGGCTGCTCCAACCTGCTGTAAAATGCTTGATTTCGAGAGTGAGCGAAACTAATGAAAACATTGTTGGGGTAAAACCTAAAGGGAAAGACCTAGCACCAAATCCAATTTGCCATCTGATCTAACTTCTGGAGGCAGTCAAAATGATCCTTAGAATTCTTCCCTACCTTATTCCTGTGCTGAGATACAGGCTGCTCCAACCTGCTGTAAAATGCTTGATTTCGAGAGTGAGCGAAACTAATGAAAACATTGTTGGGGTAAAACCTAAAGGGAAAGACCTAGCACCAAATCCAATTTGCCATCTGATCTAACTTCTGGAGGCAGTCAAAATGAGCCTTAGAATTCTTCCCTACCTTATTCCTGTGCTGAGATACAGGCTGCTCCAACCTGCTGTAAAATGCTTGATTTCGAGAGTGAGCGAAACTAATGAAAACATTGTTGGGGTAAAACCTAAAGGGAAAGACCTAGCACCAAATCCAATTTGCCATCTGATCTAACTTCTGGAGGCAGTCAAAATGAGCCTTAGAATTCTTCCCTACCTTATTCCTGTGCTGAGATACAGGCTGCTCCAACCTGCTGTAAAATGCTTGATTTCGAGAGTGAGCGAAACTAATGAAAACATTGTTGGGGTAAAACCTAAAGGGAAAGACCTAGCACCAAATCCAATTTGCCATCTGATCTAACTTCTGGAGGCAGTCAAAATGATCCTTAGAATTCTTCCCTACCTTATTCCTGTGCTGAGATACAGGCTGCTCCAACCTGCTGTAAAATGCTTGATTTCGAGAGTGAGCGAAACTAATGAAAACATTGTTGGGGTAAAACCTAAAGGGAAAGACCTAGCACCAAATCCAATTTGCCATCTGATCTAACTTCTGGAGGCAGTCAAAATGATCCTTAGAATTCTTCCCTACCTTATTCCTGTGCTGAGATACAGGCTGCTCCAACCTGCTGTAAAATGCTTGATTTCGAGAGTGAGCGAAACTAATGAAAACATTGTTGGGGTAAAACCTAAAGGGAAAGACCTAGCACCAAATCCAATTTGCCATCTGATCTAACTTCTGGAGGCAGTCAAAATGAGCCTTAGAATTCTTCCCTACCTTATTCCTGTGCTGAGATACAGGCTGCTCCAACCTGCTGTAAAATGCTTGATTTCGAGAGTGAGCGAAACTAATGAAAACATTGTTGGGGTAAAACCTAAAGGGAAAGACCTAGCACCAAATCCAATTTGCCATCTGATCTAACTTCTGGAGGCAGTCAAAATGAGCATTTGAATTCTTCCCTACCTTATTCCTGTGCTGAGATACAGGCTGCTCCAACCTGCTGTAAAATGCTTGATTTCGAGAGTGAGCGAAACTAATGAAAACATTGTTGGGGTAAAACCTAAAGGGAAAGACCTAGCACCAAATCCAATTTGCCATCTGATCTAACTTCTGGAGGCAGTCAAAATGATCCTTAGAATTCTTCCCTACCTTATTCCTGTGCTGAGATACAGGCTGCTCCAACCTGCTGTAAAATGCTTGATTGCGAGAGTGAGCGAAACTAATGAAAACATTGTTGGGGTAAAACCTAAAGGGAAAGACCTAGCACCAAATCCAATTTGCCATCTGATCTAACTTCTGGAGGCAGTCAAAATGAGCCTTAGAATTCTTCCCTACCTTATTCCTGTGCTGAGATACAGGCTGCTCCAACCTGCTGTAAAATGCTTGATTTCGAGAGTGAGCGAAACTAATGAAAACATTGTTGGGGTAAAACCTAAAGGGATAGACCTAGCACCAAATCCAATTTGCCATCTGATCTAACTTCTGGAGGCAGTCAAAATGAGCCTTAGAATTCTTCCCTACCTTATTCCTGTGCTGAGATACAGGCTGCTCCAACCTGCTGTAAAATGCTTGATTTCGAGAGTGAGCGAAACTAATGAAAACATTGTTGGGGTAAAACCTAAAGGGAAAGACCTAGCACCAAATCCAATTTGCCATCTGATCTAACTTCTGGAGGCAGTCAAAATGATCCTTAGAATTCTTCCCTACCTTATTCCTGTGCTGAGATACAGGCTGCTCCAACCTGCTGTAAAATGCTTGATTTCGAGAGTGAGCGAAACTAATGAAAACATTGTTGGGGTAAAACCTAAAGGGAAAGACCTAGCACCAAATCCAATTTGCCATCTGATCTAACTTCTGGAGGCAGTCAAAATGAGCCTTAGAATTCTTCCCTACCTTATTCCTGTGCTGAGATACAGGCTGCTCCAACCTGCTGTAAAATGCTTGATTTCGAGAGTGAGCGAAACTAATGAAAACATTGTTGGGGTAAAACCTAAAGGGAAAGACCTAGCACCAAATCCAATTTGCCATCTGATCTAACTTCTGGAGGCAGTCAAAATGAGCCTTAGAATTCTTCCCTACCTTATTCCTGTGCTGAGATACAGGCTGCTCCAACCTGCTGTAAAATGCTTGATTTCGAGAGTGAGCGAAACTAATGACAACATTGTTGGGGTAAAACCTAAAGGGAAAGACCTAGCACCAAATCCAATTTGCCATCTGATCTAACTTCTGGAGGCAGTCAAAATGATCCTTAGAATTCTTCCCTACCTTATTCCTGTGCTGAGATACAGGCTGCTCCAACCTGCTGTAAAATGCTTGATTTCGAGAGTGAGCGAAACTAATGAAAACATTGTTGGGGTAAAACCTAAAGGGAAAGACCTAGCACCAAATCCAATTTGCCATCTGATCTAACTTCTGGAGGCAGTCAAAATGAGCCTTAGAATTCTTCCCTACCTTATTCCTGTGCTGAGATACAGGCTGCTCCAACCTGCTGTAAAATGCTTGATTTCGAGAGTGAGCGAAACTAATGAAAACATTGTTGGGGTAAAACCTAAAGGGAAAGACCTAGCACCAAATCCAATTTGCCATCTGATCTAACTTCTGGAGGCAGTCAAAATGAGCCTTAGAATTCTTCCCTACCTTATTCCTGTGCTGAGATACAGGCTGCTCCAACCTGCTGTAAAATGCTTGATTTCGAGAGTGAGCGAAACTAATGAAAACATTGTTGGGGTAAAACCTAAAGGGAAAGACCTAGCACCAAATCCAATTTGCCATCTGATCTAACTTCTGGAGGCAGTCAAAATGAGCCTTAGAATTCTTCCCTACCTTATTCCTGTGCTGAGATACAGGCTGCTCCAACCTGCTGTAAAATGCTTGATTTCGAGAGTGAGCGAAACTAATGAAAACATTGTTGGGGTAAAACCTAAAGGGAAAGACCTAGCACCAAATCCAATTTGCCATCTGATCTAACTTCTGGAGGCAGTCAAAATGATCCTTAGAATTCTTCCCTACCTTATTCCTGTGCTGAGATACAGGCTGCTCCAACCTGCTGTAAAATGCTTGATTTCGAGAGTGAGCGAAACTAATGAAAACATTGTTGGGGTAAAACCTAAAGGGAAAGACCTAGCACCAAATCCAATTTGCCATCTGATCTAACTTCTGGAGGCAGTCAAAATGAGCATTTGAATTCTTCCCTACCTTATTCCTGTGCTGAGATACAGGCTGCTCCAACCTGCTGTAAAATGCTTGATTTCGAGAGTGAGCGAAACTAATGAAAACATTGTTGGGGTAAAACCTAAAGGGAAAGACCTAGCACCAAATCCAATTTGCCATCTGATCTAACTTCTGGAGGCAGTCAAAATGAGCCTTAGAATTCTTCCCTACCTTATTCCTGTGCTGAGATACAGGCTGCTCCAACCTGCTGTAAAATGCTTGATTTCGAGAGTGAGCGAAACTAATGAAAACATTGTTGGGGTAAAACCTAAAGGGAAAGACCTAGCACCAAATCCAATTTGCCATCTGATCTAACTTCTGGAGGCAGTCAAAATGATCCTTAGAATTCTTCCCTACCTTATTCCTGTGCTGAGATACAGGCTGCTCCAACCTGCTGTAAAATGCTTGATTTCGAGAGTGAGCGAAACTAATGAAAACATTGTTGGGGTAAAACCTAAAGGGAAAGACCTAGCACCAAATCCAATTTGCCATCTGATCTAACTTCTGGAGGCAGTCAAAATGATCCTTAGAATTCTTCCCTACCTTATTCCTGTGCTGAGATACAGGCTGCTCCAACCTGCTGTAAAATGCTTGATTTCGAGAGTGAGCGAAACTAATGAAAACATTGTTGGGGTAAAACCTAAAGGGAAAGACCTAGCACCAAATCCAATTTGCCATCTGATCTAACTTCTGGAGGCAGTCAAAATGATCCTTAGAATTCTTCCCTACCTTATTCCTGTGCTGAGATACAGGCTGCTCCAACCTGCTGTAAAATGCTTGATTGCGAGAGTGAGCGAAACTAATGAAAACATTGTTGGGGTAAAACCTAAAGGGAAAGACCTAGCACCAAATCCAATTTGCCATCTGATCTAACTTCTGGAGGCAGTCAAAATGAGCATTTGAATTCTTCCCTACCTTATTCCTGTGCTGAGATACAGGCTGCTCCAACCTGCTGTAAAATGCTTGATTTCGAGAGTGAGCGAAACTAATGAAAACATTGTTGGGGTAAAACCTAAAGGGAAAGACCTAGCACCAAATCCAATTTGCCATCTGATCTAACTTCTGGAGGCAGTCAAAATGATCCTTAGAATTCTTCCCTACCTTATTCCTGTGCTGAGATACAGGCTGCTCCAACCTGCTGTAAAATGCTTGATTGCGAGAGTGAGCGAAACTAATGAAAACATTGTTGGGGTAAAACCTAAAGGGAAAGACCTAGCACCAAATCCAATTTGCCATCTGATCTAACTTCTGGAGGCAGTCAAAATGAGCCTTTGAATTCTTCCCTACCTTATTCCTGTGCTGAGATACAGGCTGCTCCAACCTGCTGTAAAATGCTTGATTTCGAGAGTGAGCGAAACTAATGAAAACATTGTTGGGGTAAAACCTAAAGGGAAAGACCTAGCACCAAATCCAATTTGCCATCTGATCTAACTTCTGGAGGCAGTCAAAATGAGCCTTAGAATTCTTCCCTACCTTATTCCTGTGCTGAGATACAGGCTGCTCCAACCTGCTGTAAAATGCTTGATTTCGAGAGTGAGCGAAACTAATGAAAACATTGTTGGGGTAAAACCTAAAGGGAAAGACCTAGCACCAAATCCAATTTGCCATCTGATCTAACTTCTGGAGGCAGTCAAAATGATCTTTAGAATTCTTCCCTACCTTATTCCTGTGCTGAGATACAGGCTGCTCCAACCTGCTGTAAAATGCTTGATTTCGAGAGTGAGCGAAACTAATGAAAACATTGTTGGGGTAAAACCTAAAGGGAAAGACCTAGCACCAAATCCAATTTGCCATCTGATCTAACTTCTGGAGGCAGTCAAAATGAGCATTTGAATTCTTCCCTACCTTATTCCTGTGCTGAGATACAGGCTGCTCCAACCTGCTGTAAAATGCTTGATTTCGAGAGTGAGCGAAACTAATGAAAACATTGTTGGGGTAAAACCTAAAGGGAAAGACCTAGCACCAAATCCAATTTGCCATCTGATCTAACTTCTGGAGGCAGTCAAAATGAGCCTTAGAATTCTTCCCTACCTTATTCCTGTGCTGAGATACAGGCTGCTCCAACCTGCTGTAAAATGCTTGATTTCGAGAGTGAGCGAAACTAATGAAAACATTGTTGGGGTAAAACCTAAAGGGAAAGACCTAGCACCAAATGCAATTTGCCATCTGATCTAACTTCTGGAGGCAGTCAAAATGATCCTTAGAATTCTTCCCTACCTTATTCCTGTGCTGAGATACAGGCTGCTCCAACCTGCTGTAAAATGCTTGATTGCGAGAGTGAGCGAAACTAATGAAAACATTGTTGGGGTAAAACCTAAAGGGAAAGACCTAGCACCAAATCCAATTTGCCATCTGATCTAACTTCTGGAGGCAGTCAAAATGAGCCTTTGAATTCTTCCCTACCTTATTCCTGTGCTGAGATACAGGCTGCTCCAACCTGCTGTAAAATGCTTGATTTCGAGAGTGAGCGAAACTAATGAAAACATTGTTGGGGTAAAACCTAAAGGGAAAGACCTAGCACCAAATCCAATTTGCCATCTGATCTAACTTCTGGAGGCAGTCAAAATGAGCCTTAGAATTCTTCCCTACCTTATTCCTGTGCTGAGATACAGGCTGCTCCAACCTGCTGTAAAATGCTTGATTTCGAGAGTGAGCGAAACTAATGAAAACATTGTTGGGGTAAAACCTAAAGGGAAAGACCTAGCACCAAATCCAATTTGCCATCTGATCTAACTTCTGGAGGCAGTCAAAATGATCCTTAGAATTCTTCCCTACCTTATTCCTGTGCTGAGATACAGGCTGCTCCAACCTGCTGTAAAATGCTTGATTTCGAGAGTGAGCGAAACTAATGAAAACATTGTTGGGGTAAAACCTAAAGGGAAAGACCTAGCACCAAATCCAATTTGCCATCTGATCTAACTTCTGGAGGCAGTCAAAATGAGCATTTGAATTCTTCCCTACCTTATTCCTGTGCTGAGATACAGGCTGCTCCAACCTGCTGTAAAATGCTTGATTTCGAGAGTGAGCGAAACTAATGAAAACATTGTTGGGGTAAAACCTAAAGGGAAAGACCTAGCACCAAATCCAATTTGCCATCTGATCTAACTTCTGGAGGCAGTCAAAATGATCCTTAGAATTCTTCCCTACCTTATTCCTGTGCTGAGATACAGGGCTGCTCCAAACCTGCTGTAAAATGCTTGATTTCGAGAGTGAGCGAAACTAATGAAAACATTGTTGGGGTAAAACCTAAAGGGAAAGACCTAGCACCAAATCCAATTTGCCATCTGATCTAACTTCTGGAGGCAGTCAAAATGAGCCTTAGAATTCTTCCCTACCTTATTCCTGTGCTGAGATACAGGCTGCTCCAACCTGCTGTAAAATGCTTGATTTCGAGAGTGAGCGAAACTAATGAAAACATTGTTGGGGTAAAAACCTAAAGGGAAAGACCTAGCACCAAATCCAATTTGCCATCTGATCTAACTTCTGGAGGCAGTCAAAATGATCCTTAGAATTCTTCCCTACCTTATTCCTGTGCTGAGATACAGGCTGCTCCAACCTGCTGTAAAATGCTTGATTTCGAGAGTGAGCGAAACTAATGAAAACATTGTTGGGGTAAAACCTAAAGGGAAAGACCTAGCACCAAATCCAATTTGCCATCTGATCTAACTTCTGGAGGCAGTCAAAATGATCTTTAGAATTCTTCCCTACCTTATTCCTGTGCTGAGATACAGGCTGCTCCAACCTGCTGTAAAATGCTTGATTTCGAGAGTGAGCGAAACTAATGAAAACATTGTTGGGGTAAA